>NC_084807.1:353871-653871 GCF_963583255.1 Pyrus communis | reverse complement strand
AACGCTAGATATTTTGGATTCCGTTGAATGGTCTGGAATCCTTACTCTTGTTCATTTTCATAAAGTTAGTTCTACCCTAGATTCGAGTGAGTGGGAATTACTCACAATAGACGTTATGTCTATAAATTAGAATTACCATGTTATTACTTGGAATCCAAGCAGGGAATTATGTAGAATTCCTTTATTAAATTTCGTGCTTTAATATGTGATCTTGTTGATTGATTAATGTAGTTAGATGTTAATATCGAGCATTTTTTATTCATGGAATTGATTTGACGTGATTGTGGAACGACGTTGGGTATGATTGAGATTATTATGATTAGATTAGTTGATTAATGTGACTTGAGAATAACATTGTGCTTCGTTGGTTCTTTGATATTTTCCATACTATGATTGCGGTATTATGTGAAACATAGTGATTTATATGATGGATGAATTGGAAAGCATCTGTGTGAGAATGGCTTACCTGTGTGCATGGAAAGATGATAATTGTTGTTTGGTGTAAGGTTGATGTGTAGTGTGGTGCTCTATGATTTTTTGCTATAAGTATTTTACGAAAAGATTAGAGTTTGACGAATGATGAACTACGAATGGCTTGATCCCTATTTAGGGTACATAGACAGTCTAACGAGAATGTTAGATGCAGCCATAAAGTCTACGAAGAATTATTGCACAGTTGGATCTTAAGTTGTGTTTTGCCATTTCTCGGAGCGCGAGATATGTTAGAGATACGGGTATTTGGTGACGTCACGTGTCGATCCTAGACGTATGTCGGGATCGGGGCATGACACGCGTTGTAGGCACTAAGGCCATCTACGATCCTGGGCTGTTGGATTGTCCAAATCCAAAGGTCCATATAAATTCGAATTTTTAAAAAAAATTCAAAAAAATAAAGAAGAAAATATCTAAAACAGATGACCACATGGCACAACTTGGACTCTTGGATTACAAAAAAAAATGTCATCCTAAGGTCCATATTAGTTATGTTAGTAAAAAAAAAAAAAAATTTACTGAAAAATGTAAAAAAATAAAATAAATAAAATTAGGAGAATATGAACAGTGGAGTGACTAGGACAGGATTATAATTTCAAATAATGATATGTGGCGTGACGAGATTAGTAAAAAGTTAAACATAATATTAATTAAATTTTTTTTTTTAATGCCAATTGTCAAAGCAATTAATTTATAGGGTGAAGATGCATTCGGACAATTACTATTTACCAAATCAATAATTGTCTTTACCTAATTAACGGAGCAATTATTGTCTTAATAGGGTGGACTTCTATAAGGAAGGTTTTTAACTAAGGTTCCGCTTAAGGAAGTTGTCTCGTTTGGTGGGTAGAACAAGTAGTAGCATCGCATTATATATAATTATTCAAGGGAGTTTTAAAGAAAAGCTCACGGTACTGTTCACTTTAACGAAAAATTACATTTTTACACTAAAAAGTCAATCTTTGTACTATTCAATTTATCCTTTATTTTGTCCTTATCGTTAAAACTCAAAGTTTTCAAGTTTTTTTCATTAGTTTTCCTTTTATTCAATCCTTATACCCGGTACTTAGGGTATGATTACTTATAATGAATAAATTTACAGGAAATATGTATATTTTTTATTTGCATTTTGTAGGATAATCAATCCTTATAAAAAGTTAAGACAACTGATTAGCCTGTGCTAATCTCATCACTTGGCTCAGGGTGCAGTACCCGTAAATCGGAGGAAAGACATTAAATGGATTTACCATAACATGATGTTTTGATCCAATAATGTCATGTTTTTCTCCACATCCACATGACAATGTATATTGAACTCAAACTCTACAATAGGCTACTAACGCTTCCATTTCCAATCAAATTAGTTCACTTCAACTTTCAAATTAGGCCACTAACATTATCATTTGTCAAAAAATATAAAACTTTCAAATTAGGCACAAGAGTAATGTAACATTCAACTTTCTTTCTCTCTTTTTAATCCAACACATGTATTAAGGCAGGCAGCAGTTGGGACCAGGAAATAAAAAGAAGAGAAACCGTTGTTCCCTAGAGCTATATATTACTTCCCTAAATTAAATAAGTTGGTTTTTTGGGGTCATAAAGCTCATTGCAAATGTGCATATAAATAAGATCATATTCTAGTTGTGGTGGATTGAGTTCTCTTGGACCATGCTGGCACATAGGGCCTTGTACTAGAAGCAATGAATTCATGGGGCTTCCAACAAAAAAGCTGGTCAAAATTAAACGTAAAAGGCTGAGTTATTCCAAAGTGATGCGCTGAGTCAACTTCATTAAAGCTAATATTAATTTTGTTTTTAGTTAAGTCTTAACCATGATTATAATATAATCATAGCTGGATCTGTGACATCACTTTTTTACATAATTTTTGACACATACTTTTTGAAGCAACTTCTAATGTATCTCAATCATCCGAATTATTTAATTTTTAGGTCTTCCCTCAAAAAGCATATCTACCAATAATCACCCAAATCTGAAACCATATGAATGTTATATTAAGGGATTAGGGTTTCTTTGTAGAACTGTATTTTTCCATTTTCTTCACTACAAAATAAATGTCTTTATTGGTTTAAATTTGTCTACTTTTTGTAAAGATGATCTATGAATGATGTTATAAAAGATAAATTGTTCAGATTGTTAAAATATATTACAGAGTCGGCCATAAAAATGTGTGTCAAAATTGTGTAAAAAAATAATGTCATAGATCCGCTATTTATAATTATAATGGTTGAGGCTTAAACTACTGAGCGATTAGACTATATTAGTAAGAGATGAACAACAAAAACATTTGATAAATGTATTTGAAATGACTAGACTCAATGCACAAAGGAATTTGCATACGAATAGTTGAATGAGTATTTTAAAAATGCTCTGTTTAGCGGTTTTTGATATTCATGTAGTGTATTGAATTCTTTTATCTCTCGGTCTAATATTTTGTTACATATTTCTACCTAAATTCGCCTAAATGCCTGTCCAAACATTTAATTAAGGGCTCTTTGGTTCGTGTAATTAGAGGTTTAAGGAGGTTTATGATATTGTATTCTCATGTTTAGTAAGCACATTTAGACACGTCAACGATTGAGAACTTCCAATATGACTTATCCGAATAAGACAGAAAATCTTATTATAAATGAATTCGAATATGAATTTTGATCCAATTCAACTTAATATTAACCTATTATTTGATTATACTAGTGTGTAATCGAAGTTGAACATTTTTTATGCATTCAAAATACACTTATTCACTAGTTTATGTTTTACAACGTGAAAAGTTCTATTTTAACATGGATAAATATATTAAAAGAATGATGTTAGTAATAATATTATGAACTTTTCTAGATCATAAATTAGATCCGACGAGGATTCAATTCACTTTGAAATCGATGTTTTTGGCATATGGATCTATACGTCAAATCCGATGATACAAATACAAACCAACTTGATAATCCCATTACAATGGACCCGAATATAGATCAAAATTGATCGGATCCGTTTGGAGATCTAAGCATATCCTTGAAGACGAAATACCTTTGACAGGGGCTTTTACGAGGAAGGAGGGAAGCTAAAACCCTTGGGTCCGAAGACACGTGAATGAATCAATGATCTTCCATTTCAGTTAGTTAAGAATAGAATGGGAGTAATGCTAGAGAGACCAAGTTTCGGCTTCATCACATTGATGAAAAGAAATTAGATTCACTTCCCTTTGCCAGTATGCAAAATTTCAAAAACAAACATTTAAGCTCAATAATTAGACATAATTGAAAGAAGAATGATGAATCACGGTAGATTTCATAGACAGTAAGGTAATGACCTTCGCTTGTACCATTTTCCCCTCTTGCACACCACTTGTTTGTTTCCGTCGCCGGGAATAAGCAGGCGTGAAAAAAGAAATAAAAATAAGGTGCACATAAATCAATTCCCTTCAACAGTGAGCAGAATTTCAGAAACAAAAATTTGAGCACAATAATTAAACATCAATGAACGAAGAATGATGAATCAGGGTAGATTTCATAAACTTGAAAAAGCAAACAGAAACACGCATAAATAACCAGCAAATCACATAAATGAAACTTCAAGATGAATGGAAATTTTCACCACTCAAATAATCTGGTTTATGGGAAACAAAACTCAATCCCGCAGTAAAATTCGGTTTGGGATTAACTCCCCTATAACTGAATTATTTCAAGAAAATTTTGCCGAAACGAGTTCTTTAAAAGCTCAAAAAGATTTTCATCACCATCTAAAAGCTATATGGCTTGGGAAGAAAAATATTCTTAACCGGAACCAGATCCGTATTTCTTGCCAAACACAAGCAGCTGAAGTTTGTCATAACCAGAGAGCACACCAGCGCCAGCAATAGCACGGAGGATGTTTGCACCAGCACCCTTGAAGAGAGACTTGGCACCCTCGTTCTTCAAGATTTGTTGGAAGGCATCCAGGGAACTCTTGTACTTGACGGCTTCACCGGAGGTCATCATCATTCTTCTGCGGACAGTGTCAATTGGGTAGGATGCAAGACCAGCACCATTGGTGATGAGCCAACCGAGGGCAAAGCTAGCGAAGAAACTATCCTGTAGTTTTCAAAACAAAAAAGCAACATGTCACACAACTGAAAGCAGATAATGATTGTGGGCAACAGATTCGAACATTGTAGCATATAGCATTCTTTAAAAACCAACATAAATAGACACTTCATACAATTCTTTGTAATACTTCGCAAAGAAAGCATTAGAATAGAGCGAAGCCAAAAATAATAAACAGGAGCGGACGCATCATTAAACCTTTTGCAAAATTAATAGTCCTTTCTCAAAAGGGGAATGAATGACTAACATAAGAAATATTATGCCATAACAATATGCACACATACAAGATATTCAACAATTACACACAACGTAATAAAAAACCAAAATTGAGCTAGCAACCAACGTAAACACAGCCAACACCATCATAACAATATATAACCATGAACAAAAAGGCAAGTGAATAAATAAAAGTAATTCACTAACCTGCAAGCCTCCAGTCAGGACAACAGGCTTCAGTGAATCGTACAGTCCAAAGTAGAGACCACGGTAGACAATAATTCCAACACAAGAGATGTTGAATCCACGGTAAAGACCGGCAATTCCATCAGATTTCAATGTCTTCCTGTAGACATCAACCAGACCATTGAATTGTCTTTCTCCTCCCTTCTTCGCAGCTTTAGCATCATTAGCCAAACGAGTACGAGCATAATCCAAAGAGTAGACAAAGAAAAGAGAAGAAGCACCAGCAGCACCTCCTGAAGCCAAGTTACCAGCAAACCATTTCCAATAACCGTCCCTGTCTTTCTTGAAGTTGAACAGCCTCTTGAAGTAATCTTTGAATGCAAAGTTCAAGGCCTACAACAAATCCAGGTAACGATTTTAGTACAAGTACGCATCAAAACTTTTCTTTGCAAATGGAACATTTAGTTAAAAAATAACATCACATACCTGAGTGGGGAAGTAACGGATAACATTGGCAGTGTTCCCTCTCCACAATGAACCAAAACCCTCTTCCTTGATTGTACGGCTAAAGCACTCACCAATGCCCTTGTAGGGTTGAGACAAACGACCAGTTTTGATCATCTCGTCCTGGTTCTGAATCAACAGCTTGACACGCTCAATTGGGGCAGCAGCAGTTTTAGATACAGCAGCAGAGACTCCGCCCATGAGAAAATCAATAAGAAAGTGGCCTTTCTCCGCAGGGGCTTGAACAAAGATAGGAGATGCAGTTGATGGAACCAAAGACATATCAGTGGTAGCTCTGCATGCTGGCATGAAGGGATACTGCAATGCAGCATTAGTGTAGTTCCCATATGCACGTCTTTGGTACATCCCTGGTCTTTGGAAGCCATTATCGTAACCCTGGATAGATTGCTGAAGGAGCTGGCCAGCTACCTTCTGGACGACAGAAGGATGTTGAACCTGATCAACCATTGTCACTTGCCCTACAAGAGTGTGCATATACCATATCAGAAACAGAATCTACCACCAACATTATGATATACTTGACCAAAACTAACTGACATCATTTATGCCTACGAGCATTAAGTACACTATAAAACCAGTTATAAAATCCTTTGTACTCCCAGATAGACAGATACAAATAGAGGACGAGCCTCGATCATCAGGTCTATTGACATCAAATATCAGAAAACAATGAAATATATGACACAAAATGATCTCAAGAGGTAGCAGATGATCTCAACATCACCAAATCGATATAACAGTGGAGAAATTAAAAACCATATCATCCGAAATAACATTCAATTAACATAGGTCCGACCAAACAGTTCAGAATTTTTAAGACTACAAAAAGAACCATTTCTTTGTTACCAAAAATTGACAATTAATTATTCGACATCGCAAATAAGCATACAAAAAAAATCACGAGTTACCCATTTATAGATTTATCAAGACTATTCACTTTAAAATCTCAAAAACTTCCAATTAACAACAGAAAATAATCACAAACTTCAAAAACCAATCAGAACCGTCCAGATCTGAAGGATCTGGATCTACAATCCACAAGTAAGCAAATCAATACACTTCCACCATAGAAATGTACTACAAAATCAGACCTGACAACGACGAACAGATATGAAACAGTAAAAACATACAAATCGAGCAGATTAGATCTCACTGAAACCAGCCGCAAATAATCAGATCCACAAAAACAATTAATCGATTAAAAAAATCACCTTTGCAAATCAAAATTACAGATCTGGGAAAAAGAAAGGAAAAATGAATATAATTGAAAAAACCCTCAAAAAAATCTCAAAAATCTGTGAGATATAGACAAAATTCAGATCTAAACATAGCAAGAGAAAGAGAGAATTTAGTTATACCTTCGGTGGTGGTGGCTGCGAGGCGTCTCCGCTTTGAACTCTACGCTGAAATGCGCAAAGACAAAAGAGAGACAGAGAGCGAGAGCGAGAGAGGTGTGGAGGAGACGCCTCTTTGGAGAGAAATGGGGCCTTTTTATTGGCTGACGGCTGACCCATCAGAAGCGAATAACTGGGAATTGCTCAAATCGCAGCCGTTAACTGTTCGATCTGACGGATGATATTTCACGTAAGAAGGTTAGGAACTGTCTAAATAGACGGCGCCGTGACGACTGAGTAAATGTGGGCTAACCGGCTAAGCATTCTAGGAATTTGGAAAAGTATGTGTCTGCCTGGAATATGAGCCGACTTGAATGTATAGTCTAAAAAGAGAGTCGGCTCATATTCCAATCGTATAAAAATAAAATGTACATGTCATTTTATTTTTATTAACAAAACCGTGGTCAATAACTAAATTGAGAAAATTGTGCATTACTAGGTCAAAAAATTATTAGCTTCCGAATTTTGATAGAGTGGTTCCTCGTACACTTAAGTTTCGTCTTTAGGTATCCATCAATTTTATTAAAAAATAAAATTATTCTAGCTATATCTAAAATTATCTAAAATTACCACAAAGAGTTTAGTGATTTTTTAAAGAAAATAATTATTTTATTTGGACATTTATAGGATTTAGAAACAAATAACGTGGTAACTAAGCATAAATTGAGTCTCCAAAGAATTATGCCATCAGCGGAAATTGCCAAATTAAAGAGAAACCCCTCATAATTAATAAAGGGAAATGGAGTGTCCAAAGAAAATGAAAAGTGGGTGTTCAAAGAAAAAATAAATTAAAAAAAAAAAAGTAAACGAAAGATATTCTAGAAAGTTTAGTAAATTGTTTTAAGTCTCCAAAAGTTTGTGAGAGGAAATTAGTTGTCTAGAAATAAAACTTCACAAAATCACTTATTTTAATATTGTCCTAGTATTTTCATTGATGGATCTTTTAATTAAGAGCCCATATACGTTTGAAGGCTTGAAATTCATTACGAGCACAAATAGTTTCGAAGATCCAATTGTCGCATATTCGAGAAAATTTGAGAATGAAAAATGTAATTGGATGAATGTTACCTATATATGTTTTTTTTTCCTTTCCATTTCTTACATTTTTCACTCATAACTTGACGTACACAACAAATAAATAGGAAAGAAAACAAAACTAATTCCTATTAAAACAATGTACAATTAGGAGAAGTTGAAATCTAAACCATTTCCATTATCAAATTACCCTTATACAAAATAAATTATATTTTTGATCAAATGAAATACAACACATGGTTCTAATCCTCATATTAATCAAGATTATATGGTTCTAATTTTTTTTTTTTTTTGTGCATAGACAATCTTTATGAAAAATTATATACAAATCAAGATTAAATTATAGTTAAATGAATGAACTAATGAATTCTGATAAGTGAAATATAAATTAATTTTGGAGAACAGATTAATAAACCGCACACCCTTTAGAAAAGAGTTATTCAATTTAAACACAATCCTCCATCTAAGCTCACCCTTCTGTAACTCTTACACTTCATAAACTCTATACGGGATAGGTTGCTCTAGTTGACACTCCGAATGATCACATTTTCGTCTTGTTACCCTCTCATTTGAGTCGAGCTACTTAGTTACCCTCTATTATGAGGCACGTGCTTGATAACCACATAGTAATATTCGTTCAAGCACTCATACGGGAATAGAATGTTCATTTTTTTGTCGACAATTAATATAGAAAGTATCTCCCCTAAAATCTTTCGCCATAACAAAAAGAAAATCTTCAATCGTTTCATCTTTCTTCCTCAACAAAAACACGATCTCAATTCAATTAACTCAACTGTGAGAAGTGGGAATTGTTACTTTTCATGATCATGAAAATTCCGCTCTTTCATATATTTAAGTTAAATTGATAATATATGGAACAATTAAAGTAAAAATAAACATGGAAATATGATGGAGTACTGAGTCGAATAATTGACAGGCAAAACATCCCAATCTGCTTTGGGTGTTTCGGAGCGGTGGTGTTGGTCGGTGTTTAAGGGTATTTCTGCAACAAGAGTAAATTGTGGTAGTGGTTTCTTAACTTTAATCAAATTAGAGCAATAATCTCTCAACTAAAAATCCATTACTGTTGATATTTCAATTCATCAAAATGTGTAGCTATAATCATTTTCGTCAACTTCATTAGAATTTTGTCAAAATAAGTTATGTTGGAATGACCATTGCTACAATTGGGGTCCCTCAATTCATCAAAACGAGCATGTCATTTTCGTCAACTTTGTCAAAATTTTGTTAAAATGAGTTATACTGGAATGACCATTGCTATAATTAGGTTAAAATTGAAAGGCAATTTCTCCAGTTATATTAAAGTTGAGGAACCAATAGTAATGAATTTTTAGTTGATGAACCATTGTTTCAATTAAATTAAAGTTAAAAAACCATTACTACAATTTATGATACAAAAGTGGTGAATTAAGAAAATATTAAAATTAAAACTTTTTAATTGGGGTAAAGATGATGTTTAAACAGAAAAGTTAAAAAAGAGAGAGTGAAGTTTACTGGAAGCGGAGGAGGTTCTCAAGCGAACAAAGGCGGGAACTTGCAACCACCTCCGAAAATGGCAACCATGGCGGCGGAAGAAAACCCAAAGCAGAAACAGGAACTTGCAATGGGTGAGGAAGAAGACGACGACGAACATGGCGCCAAGGAGGCAGTACTCCAAAAGTACTTCCTTCAAGAATGGAAGCTCGTCAAATCCATCTTAGACGACATTGTTTCCAATGGGCGGGTCTCCGATCCCTCCGCTCCCTGCAAGATCCGATCCATTGTAACGCTCTCTTCCATCCCTCTTGATATTTGCTGCATTTTTCAAGATTGAATTTTTGGTTTGAACCCATTTGGAATTTACTGTTATTAGACAATAATACCATTTTTTCCCTTTAATTACTTTGTGATTAGAGACAATTTTAAGTGAATAGGATGTGAAATTAGTTTGCTTTTTTGAAGTTTTTATTTATTTAATTTTTTTTTATCAAGACACCCGTTTTAGTGCTGTAAAAATAAATTTGTTTTGGATTTGTGGGATGCACCCAATTGCATGTATTTAGGAGTAGGGGTTTCTGATTGGACCCGTTTTGATCAATTCAGAGGTGAGCTAGTGATTACACTGCTCCAAGTTGGTTTCTTAGTTTTTCTTTCAAGGCATTATTCGATGGGCGAAAATGTTTTCTACACTAAAAATTTGCTATTTGTTCCTTATTTGTATGCAGATGGACAAGTATCAAGAACAGGGCCAGCTAGTTGAACCGTACCTGGAGAGCATTGTTACCCCGCTCATGTTTATTGTCCGCTCTAAAACAAGTGAATTAGGTGTAGCTTCGGATGAAATTCTTGAAGTAATTAAACCTATATGCATCATTCTTTATTCTCTGGTCACAGTTTGTGGATACAAGGCGGTTGTCAGGTTCTTTCCGCATCAAGTCTCGGACTTGGAACTTGCTGTGTCTCTCTTGGAGAAGTGCCATCACACAAAGTCAGTGTCATCACTGCGTCACGAAAGTACAGGAGAGATGGAAGCTAAATGTGTGATGCTTTTGTGGCTGTCTATACTCGTGTTGGTTCCGTTTGATATCTCCACTGTTGATACTAGCATTGCAAACAACAGTAATCTTGGAAAACTTGAGCCAGCTCCTCTGGTATTGAGGATAGTAGGGTTCTCCAAAGATTACCTTTCAAATTCAGGCCCTATGCGTCCTATTGCTGCTTTGCTGCTCTCAAAGTTTCTAACACGCCCAGACATGCCAAAGGCTTTTTCCAGGTTTCTTACATCTTGTATATAGGTCATAAAATGTTGCGTACAACTGCCTACTATAGCATTGCTTGCGCATATGATAAAAATTGATTAGAATTCCAGCTGAGTGCGAGCTGTGATTACACCTTAATATTTATGGAATATAACCTTCTGGCCAAGAGAATATGAGTTAATCCTCTCTTTTTTTTTTGGTTTCTGCATCACTATAAATTTGTTAATATTTTTTGGAGACTTAAAATTTATTACTGGTTCTACAGCTAATGCTTTGAATATAAGATAGTACAAACGCTTGATGTCAAGTAACTTAGAATGTGATAAATTTAATATGAATACTCAACCTTAAGTACTTGTACATTACACACACATACTGATGTGCATGTTTCTGTGATAATTTCTTTCTTAGCTGTTAGTTGTAATTCTAGACCACTCTTATTGCTGCATTTGCTTACCTTTTTCGTATACATTTTCTTCTTCAGCTTTGTTGAATGGACACACGAAGTACTATCTTCTCTGACAGATGATGCCATCAATCATTTCCGGTTACTTGGAGCTACAGAAGCACTGGCTGCTATTTTCAAGGTTTGCTTTTACTTCTTTGTAGTTCATACGATCTGAACCCTAACATAGTTTGCAATTTAGTTGAGAAAGCTTATGTCTAAGGACCAATAACTGTGACCCTTGAGCAAGTATGATGATTTTTAAGAGGATTGCAAGTTGCATATTGCATTTATGTTTTTGATTCTCTAAACTGATATGTTTATTTATTTATTTATTTTCTTTAACTTTTCAATGGAAAATTCAAGTTACAGGGTAAATCCCACATATAACTCAGTTTGGGTTAGACCAAATTAACGAGATTCTCTTTAAAGTTTTTCTTGCTGGAAGTTTTTGTTGTTGTTTTTCAATAATTGGACTGTTTCTCTGGACCATGCATAATATAACATCTAGTGGCCTCTTTATTTCATGGGATCGTTGCGATGTGAAGATATGCATTTGACATCCCTATAATACTTATAACTCATATGATTTTGTTGATGCTCATTTTGTGTGGAGAGGCAGTACATAATTTCTTCAGTAATTTTTTTTATTCTTGGAGGCTTGAATGCTTGAATTTCAATATAATGCTTTAAAATTAAATGGTGATAAAAAATATAACGTGGGTAATGAATTTGTATTCTAGTAGATAACGTGGGTAATGAATTTCATTAAAGGTCACCATATCAAAACTATGCTTGATACATTGAGAAAGCGGTAACAATATTATATATTAAAAACTGTGCGACCTACTTTGTTTTATGATTAAATATATTCATTCATTTCCACTTTGAGGCGTAAAATATTGTTTAACTTCTGATGCAGATACTTCAGTTGACATGTTTTTGAATATAAACAAAACTGCATTTTGTTAAGTTATGGAGATTGTTTTATGGATGCTCTATATCTACTTACAGCAGAAGTCTATTTTCTAGAATGATTGTCATTTATTTTGCCCAGGTTATTTTAATATTTTGGTATCTTATATACTATCTTCAATGGACAGGTTGGTGGGCGGAAACTCTTGCTTGATGTGGTTTCTATTGTTTGGGTTGACACCTTATTGTTGATCAAGTCTAGCAACGCATCTAGGAGTCCATTGCTGCGCAAGTATCTGATGAAATTAACCCAGAGGATTGGGCTTACTTGCCTTCCTCATCATACACCTTCATGGCGCTATGTGGTTAGAAATGCTAAATTCTTTATCCTTTCCATATTTCAAACTTAGTTTTATCAAAATAATAAGTTGTTTCTGTCAATGTTTAAGATACTTAATTTATTACACTTGTAATTTTCATTACAAATGGTATGTATTTCCTGTTGTATGACCCACCTTTTGGTATTTTTCTTTTCAATTTTTATGCTCTTCTTAAAATGATCCGAGTGTTAATGAATAAGCTGCTTAGAGTACTTAAGAATTCAAATACCAGATGTGATTCTGCATCTAGAAGTATAATCTTTTTGAATAGGACAGCACATTAAGCAATTCTTTGCATTTTACAAATGACCACACAATGGATTAGTGGCCTTCGTAAAAAACCCTTATATGTCCTGGATAGTTTTGTTTTTTCTCTGATGGCTTTCTCTTGCCTTAATCATGTACTTTTGATGCAGGGGAAAACAAGCTCTTTGGGAGAGAACATAACTTTGTCTGGATCTGAAAAGACTGGTCGATGCAATTATGCTTTAAATGCTGAGGATTCCAACTCAGAACCAAGTTCAAGCTGCCAGCAAGATGAAGAAATGGATGTTCCAGAAGTTGTAGAAGAGATTATTGAGATGCTACTTACTGGTTTGAGAGATACGGTATGTTTAAAGGCATGAGATTTCATCGAGAACTTGGTTACTTCGAACTTTGTAGCTCCTGCTGTTAAAGTTTCACCGACAATATGGATCTCTCTTTTTCGTTGGTCTCATCTTGGTCATTTACTTGATCTTTCTTTAGAATTTTATTGGTTGGAACATTGCTGGCTTTCTGATATATTAAATAACCTTTGGAGAAGCTGCCATTCCTCAATATTCTGCTTATCTGCAGACATTTTGATCTTGCCTTCTAACCAAACTGTTTGTTATGAACTTGAAAAGCTAAGCCCATCTACATAGCAGCTTTGAAATGATTCTCCTCATAAGTGAGTGTATACAGACAAACTTAAAGGATTATTAGTTATACTTGCGAGATAAACAAAACTGACTAAAAGTCTGATTTCCAAGATGTGGATGATCTGGCTGAGACATTCGATGTTGGAATGAGAAATCACACTTACTGAAAGTCCGATCCATTAGATGAAATCCTCCTAAATTACCTTGGAAATGAGGAACAATATGTTGCCGTGGTAAATATTCAGGAACTGTTGTTCAGTTTAGTTCACTGGTTTATCCTCTCCACCACCTTTTTCATTAATCCATGAGGTTCAATGCTCAAAATAGTTGGTGGTCCTTGAGGAATGAAACGATCATCACGTCTTCTGTTCCCTTTTGAGATGCGAGTCCATTATAATTGACATGAATTCCAATAAGCCTTTCTTTCGGCTTCTTCCATAAGTTTTCTTTTTGGGTCTAATTCTTCCAAAAGTTTTAGTTTCTTAGAAAATTAAAACCGAGGGTTTCATGTGACTTGCTATTGATTCATCCTTGTTTTGGATATTTTGATTTTTTTTTATTTTCTTTGATTTTTCCCACTGTCATATGGTATGTACTTATAGCATTTTTATGCAGGACACTGTTGTGCGTTGGTCTGCTGCAAAAGGTATTGGCCGCATTACTTCATGTCTTACATCTGCCCTTTCAGAGGAGGTCCTGTCGTCTGTGTTGGAGCTGTTTTCACCAGGCGAGGTATAGTTTGGTTGCTTTGTTTGGTATCTTTTCCCATACTTCTACCATTCAACTGGTTAAAATGTCCTTGCTGGAAAATCTTTCATGCTTACATGGATTTCAGTAATCCTTTAAAACATTGCATCTTCACGCCCCTTCATTAGTTGTGAATAATTGTACTAATTTTATTGCTCAAAAAGCTGTACTGATGTCTTACTTTTTCAGGGTGATGGGTCATGGCATGGTGGTTGCTTAGCACTGGCTGAATTGGCGCGTAGAGGGTTGCTCTTACCTATCAGCCTTCCGAAAGTTGTACCTGTTGTTGTGAAGGTTGTCTGGAATACCGACTTATAAATCTAGCGTATATTGGCATTTTTGTTGAACTGTAGCAAGTGTATATCATATATGGTTGATCCACTAGCGAACATTTTTCATCAATAATGAAATGATTTCACATTTACTCTAAATTTGAATACCTACTTTCTTTTCCGTTAATTGTTTTTCCCATTATGTCATAGTGATCTAGGTGTAAGTTGTCATGAACATACTCTTCTGGTACAATGTCGTATTTGAAGTCTACTTTGGTTTTGTGAGCTTTTATGGAGCTTCAAGCTTACTAGGTTGTTCAAATGTGGTGCTGTTTCTCTGTTGTAGTCCGTGAAAGATTAATGATTGATGTCAAAAGTTGAACCAAATACAAAATATAAATTCTTGGCTCGTAGAGATATAAATTAGTACTGATGAGAGTACATCTTCTAATTAGGCACTACATTATGATATTCGAAGAGGTCCACATAGTATTGGATCTCATGTACGGGATGCTGCAGCTTATGTTTGTTGGGCTTTTGGCCGTGCATATTATCACACGGATATGAGAAATATACTGGACCAGCTTGCACCACACCTTCTGACAGTGGCCTGCTATGACCGTGAGGTACTAAACTTTTATTATTAGTATGATTTGAATCATTATTTCGTACCACATGTGTTTTATGTTCTTATATTCTAGTTTATGATGCTTAGGTTAATTGTAGAAGAGCAGCTGCTGCAGCTTTTCAAGAGAATGTTGGAAGGCAGGGTAGTTACCCTCATGGAATTGACATAGTGAATACTGCAGACTATTTTTCACTTTCTTCACGAGTAAACTCTTATGTTCATGTTGCTGTCTCTATTGCTCAATATGAGGGTTATCTTTATCCATTTGTGGATGAGCTGCTGTATAACAAAATTTGTCACTGGGTAGGCTCCAACTTGAATTCTTTAAGGTTTTTTAATTCCCTACAGACTACCTTTATCTGTCAGTGTAGATCTTATGTTTTACACAATGTCATCAGGATAAAGGTTTGAGAGAACTTGCGGCTGAGGCTCTTTCTGCCCTTGTTAAATATGATCCTGACTATCTTGCAAACTATGCTGTGGAGAAAATAATTCCTTGCACTCTCTCATCTGATTTGTGCATGCGCCATGGAGCAACACTGGCAGCTGGGGAACTTGTTTTGGCACTACGCAAGTGTGGTTATGCTCTTTCTGCAGGTTGCTACTCTAACCTCTTAGAAATACAAGTAAAAGATCACGATAAGTAAGATAAAACTTGATATTTGTGTCTATCTTAGATTAAAGAGTTTTCAATTAGATTTAAGCAGAAGGTTTCAGATTCAGAAACATTTTAGAAGTACAGTTTCTGGAGCAAATGTGAATTGAGTAAACTTTCTTAGAAATTGACTAGTGTGTATGATTATATATTTTCTGGAGCAAATGTGAATTGAGTAAACTTTCTTAGAAATTGACTAGTGTGTATGATTATATATTTTCCGGTAGGTATCAGGATAAGGAAGTAGTATTGTTGTTCACAAACGTGAGCAGAAAAGCAGGTGCAGTGGTATAAGAGGGTGAGAAATTATAGGAGTGAAATGATAGAAAAGTGGTTTCAAATGTTCTTTTTTTTCACTGTTTTTTTCCTTAATGTTAAAAACAGTGATTTTTTTTTTTTTTGTGGCACTACTACTGAAACTTGAAGGACGTAATTGCTTTATGAAAATAACAAAAAGGTTTTACAGAACGAGGTCGCACAAAACAAAGTCTTTGCTTGCCAAGTGTATAGATGTTGTACCAAAAGCCTAATCCACGAGGAGGATGTTGTAAAATGACGTCTAGAAGGCAACTCATCTTAGGTCATTGACAACATACCGTTCCTAATGTCTCCCTTTCAGATGGTTTTCAATTTTCAAAATAAAATATATCCTTTTGTTTTCCAATTCAAGCAAAGCAGTTATACAAGGTTTGCTTTTTACTTTTCTTTTCCGGTTTTTTTTTTTTTTTTTTTTCTTTTTTTCAGTTTTTTTTTTTTTTTTTTTGGGGGGGGGGGGCAATTCCGGTGGTGGGGTGCAATATCGGTATTTTTATTGCATAAGTCATTACTGTTTTGTTAAATTGGTGTTTACAGATAAGCAAAAACGTGTTGCTGGTGTTGTGCCTGCTATTGAGAAAGCACGCCTTTATCGTGGAAAAGGCGGGGAAATAATGCGTGCAGCTGTTTCCCGCTTCATTGAATGTGTATCCATATCATCTGTGTCACTGCCTGAAAAGATAAAACGTAGTCTGCTTGATACTCTTAATGAGAATTTGAGACACCCTAATTCGCAAATTCAGGTGGTTATCTCTTAGCCTTAAGTATTCTACCTAATTGCTTATTATTTTATTTTTTTCATTGTAATATCTAATTGTTACTCAAGTTTTTTACTATTATATGCAGGATGCTGCAACTAAAGCTCTGAAGCATTTTGTGCAAGCATATCTGGTTGCTGGGTCTGTTGGAGGTACTGGTGATATAACATCAAAGTACCTGGACCTCTTGAGTGACCCAAATGTGGCTATAAGAAGAGGGTCAGCACTAGCACTAGGTGTTTTACCATGTGAACTTTTCGCCCATAGGTGGAAGGATGTGCTTTTGAAGCTTTGTAACTCTTGTTTAATTGAGGTGCAAAAGGAGTTTTGGATCTTTATTTCCTTTCTCCTGTTTTGCAGAAGAATATCAGAATGATGATTTCCTAATTACATTTCTCACCTACAGGATAATCCCGATGATAGAGATGCTGAAGCACGAGTCAATGCTGTCAAAGGACTTGTGTCAGTGTGTGAAGCATTAACTCGGGAAAAAGAACAATCTGGTATTGATGTCGTGGAGGGTGACATGTCTTTGTTTATTCTCATCAAGGACGAAATAATGATGACTTTACTGAAAGCTCTTGATGACTATTCTGTTGATAACAGAGGTGATGTGGGTTCTTGGGTGCGTGAGGCTGCTATGAATGGCCTTGAGAGATGTACGTATATCCTTTGTAAGAGAGATTCTGTTGGTCTTACTGGAAGATCAGGTCGAGTCGATTCTGCACTGGATTTGCAGAATAGTGATGACATTAACCAGCTGCAATCATTGTATGATGCCAATCTTGCTACAAGTATAGTTGCTGGAATTAGTAAGCAAGCTGTAGAGAAAATGGACAAACTGAGAGAAGCAGCTGCAAAGGTTCTACAGAGGCTTTTGTACACCGAGATAGCCTATGTCCCGCATATACCGCACAGAAAAAAGTTGGAAAAAATTGTTCCTAACGGAGCTGATTTAAAGTGGGCGGTAAGTATACACATGCCACTTCTGTACTATTGATTGGTAATTGAAGTTCTTTGACGGAGAGACTATCCTGTGCTTGCTTGTAGGTGCCAACTTTTTCGTATCCTCGTTTTGTACAACTGCTTCAATTTGGCTGTTATAGCAGATCAGTGCTATCTGGGTTAGTCATTTCTATTGGTGGGTTGCAAGATTCTTTGAGGAAGGCATCACTCACAGCATTGTTAGAGTATCTTCAAGTTGTAGAAAGTGAAGACCAGAACGAAAGGTCCAGAGAGTATATGTTATCTACTGACATGCTTTGGGTTCTCCAACAGTACAGGAGATGTGACAGAGTCATTGTACCTGCATTGAAGGTAGTGTCAGATGAAACCCTATTTTGAGAAGTGAGACATTAATTTTTTGTTTTACAGAAATTATGAAGGAATTCTTGATTACATGCCCAAATTTATATTTCCCTCGTATTAGTGGAATGGCGAGACTAGTTTTTATTATTTTTATTTGTTGATTACTTTATTCTTTATTGTTTAACAGCTTTGATAGGTGGTGTTCTTAAGTTAAGAATAAATCCACAAAGTCTGATATTGTGTTATCACTATATCTGAAACAAAACCGCATCGTTGTGAACAATGGCGGAGGCAGCTAAAGGCCTAGAAGGGTCAGCTGATCTCCCCATTTGAAAAATTAATCTTCTTTTGTGTTGTAATTTAATGTGCATCATCTTTTGCTTATAGCTGACCCTTTGCAAAATTTGACTTCCCTTACTTTCTTTTTACTCATCTTTACTCGCTTTGTCTTTGGCCGTGTGCTTATGGGTTGGTTATAGGCGGTTGTTTATTTCAAATTACAAAAACAACTTGGTTTACATATAGCATTTTCATTTACATATAGCATTTTCATTAAGTTATAACTTTGGAAGGTAACAATTGATATAAGATACTAAAACAATAATATTGAAGTTAAATATCTTAACAGTTATGGTTATTTCTTCAACACATAGGAAGTTTGTAAGTAAGCTTCTTTTAATCTTATAATTATTTGAATTTGACCCTCCTTGACGTAATTCCTGGCTCTGCCATTGGTTGTAAATATAAAAAAGCAGAGTTAAATAATTACTTAGCTTCTTGTTTATTCTTACCTGAGACCTTGACCGGTTTCAGAGAGATGATGCTCTGGCCATTTGTTAATGTTGTTTCCTTTGGCTGATCGTAAGTTCATAACCTATTTATTGCAATGTTCACCTTCCTGCCTTACTTGGTCAAGTTCTTGATTGTAATCGAAGCTCTTTGGTATTGCAGACAATTGAGATTCTTTTCAGCAAACAGATATTGTTGAGTATGGAGGTTAGCCCTTTGCCAGATTAAAAAATTTCAATGCTTAAGTGCATTTTTCCCGTTTCATATATGGTTTTGCAGCCAGTCTTGTGATTGAACGCCATGAGGATAGTTCTGATTTATTTGGATCTCGATTTCAATGTACAGGCTCGTACACTTGTTTTTTGTGCTGGTGTTTTGGACTCTCTGGAAGTTGAATTAAAAGGGTCAAAGGACTTCTCCAAGCTATATGCAGGCATTGCAATACTTGGATATATTGCTTCAGTTTCGGAATCCATCAACACTCGGGCCTTCTCACATCTTCTCAGTTTTCTTGGCCATCGCTACCCTAAGGTTTGTGGTTCCCATGAAATTTAATGATCTATGGATCAAAATCCTAATCATAATTGCACCGCTGAAGCAGGTCAGTTTCAGTTGTATTTTCCTTATAAGTTCATTCTTCTTTCCTCTACACAGATACGGAAAGCTTCTGCCGAACAAGTTTACCTTGTCCTCTTGCAAAATGAGGGTCTTGTGGCTGAGACCAAGGTGGAAAAAGCGCTTGAAATTATTTCAGAAACCTGCTGGGAAGGTGACATGGAAGCAGCTAAAATCCGAAGGTTGGAGTTGTATGATATAGCCGGTCTTGACACAGATATACTTCGGAAGGCTAGTAGCCGAGAATCGAATAAGGATAGTAACAGAAAGCCAACAACTGCAGATGAGAATGCATCATATTCCTCGTTAGTTGAGTCATCTGGGTTCTGAATGTGTAAACTGATGCCTTGTTGTCTATTGCTGGTTAAACATGACCGTCCTTTCCTATTGTTTTGCTGTAGTTTCGTTCTTCAAGTGTGCTTTCGAGGTGCTTGCTGAGAGCTCTTTTTTTTTGTATTCTCTTTGGATTATGTAGTTTTCTTGGCAATTTTATTGTATTTTATTATTCTGAGATAATAAAGTAAATATTCGTAACTCTGTGCTACGTGCATATTCTGATTTTCAACTTTCTCAGCTCTAGTCCTTAATATGACCAGATCGATCATCAACTTTCATATATATTTCATTCGATAACCAGAAAAAGAGATCGATAGTGATTATTCTTCATCATCGTCGCTGTGTGCAAGGTGGCTACTCCAACGTATGAAGTCTTATATTTATTAAAGAAATGATACAAATAATGGTACAAATATATGGTAAGAGTAGTATTTTTGAACGAGTAATGTTTACAACTAATAGATTACAACAGAAATTAAAATACAGGTAGTGTTTGATTGATATGTAATTATGTACGAATACCCTACATGAATGTCATATTTGTACACGAACAATGCCTCTTCCAATCATGTCATGTTAGCATCCAATGCACGTCCTCTCACCGGTCAACCTCAGGTGTGAGGGTGTCTGATTCCTTGAATTATCATCAACTGTAGGAGAGTGACGAAAGTCACATTCATTCAAATATGGATCTGCCTGTTCATACGGTACAAATCACTTTCATATTTGCAAAGAGACTTGTTAAACTAAATACATTGAAATTAATTTATTTTTGGTAAATTACAAGCCAGGGCTAGGGTTTCATAATACGATGAGGTTTCAATATACAGGTTTGTGTGTCAAACATTGAAATATACAACTCAATCCATTGCTGCAGTTGATTAATGCAGGTTACAAATTTTGTATATCTGTTGGCCTATTTATAGTTAAACTTGATTACTTCAGCTAATAGTTCCTAAGATTGTACATGCATGGTAGCTAGGCTCCACAGTTGATGAGAATTTTCTATTTCTGCTTCAACTGATCAGTGGAAATTACTGTTGGAATTGATGGATGTGGTAATGAAATCTTATCTTAGGGTACAAATATGTCTGCATCTATTTGAGAAATTGTACAAGTTAAGAGAGAGAAATTTTTTTTTCAAGTTTTTACCTAAAATAAACAAGAAGAAAAATTATATGTTGATCTAGAGTATTAAGATATTTTGAACTTTATCATCTTTAAATTTTATTTTTTTATATTTTTGATTAAAAATCTAACAATTAATATGTTCTAAATATAAGTGTTATTGACACTTTAAAAATCTCATTTTATACTCTTCACAAATGTATTTTTCTTTCCAGATATAAAAAGTTCGAAGTGTAGAATAAGAAATTTAAAGTGTCAATAACAATTCCCTATCCTATACTCGAAAACAACATAAAAAAATCCGTGAACGACAATATATTCCTAATGTGTGCATGAAAAGCAGGTAAGCCTCTTTATTTTATTTGTTGACGGACCATGACGATGGTATTTTTTTTTTCGAAGTAAAAGTAGTACAAATCAAATTAAACAATTAGGGAGCCAGCCAAATGTGATTTGATTTGATTTGGTTGTTGGGAAGAAGTTTTTCAACGTGTGTCGAGAATATTGTCAGATACAATAAATGTCATAATACAATTGATTGTAATATTGCTTTAAATTTCTAATATAGTCATAATACATTAAATATTTAATGTATCGAACCGTATTTTTGATATACTGAAAATTTTATCCTCTTTGTGGGAGGTCCAACTTGCGAGCATAGTTGTTTGGAAAATAGTCATGGACATGGGAACTCAAAAGGCTGAAGCTCAATTTCCAAACACACATGCACTCGTGTAAACTTGGAATCATTAAACGATGAGCATGGACTATAGTCAAACAAAAAACTTGGAAGTGAAGAAAATTGGAGTATTTTTTTTAACTCTTAAGGGTGGTTTAGGGTTTGGTTCTTAATTGCTTGGGCAATTCATTCCCTTATCTGAGCATCTCGATTCTGCTAACTGACTCTAGCTAAAATGTCGAAAAAAATGTCAAAAAAGAGTAACTCAATCAGGCGAAAGAAAAATTGCTGGTTGTTTTTTAGATTTTAATTTTTTTTAAAATAAAAACTTGATTAAGATGGAACATACATGTCAAATTTGAGTCACCTTCAACACACACGAAATTTCTTTTTTTATAGTCCTTTGGTAGCGCACAATCATAAAAATAATTTTTTTTTTTTTTAGATCTAAACAACAAACAATGCTCTTAAGATTTGTTGACTATTAAGTATTAACCGTTACGAAAGATCATAGAGTGAGAAAATGATAAAAACCAGGAAGGTTCTCCTTGACAAAATGAGAGAGCGCCGATCACAACTAGGAAAAAGATGGAGATGGTTGAAAGATAGTAGAAACAAGTGGTGGAAGAGAGTGAAGAAGAGACCAAGACCAGGATGCCACCGACCCAAAGCAAAAGTCGGGGGATGCTGAGGTAAAAGTTCTTTCTCTATTTGTGTCCCTAGTGACTAAATTTTTTTTTTTCTGTCTCACCCTTTCTCATAAATGATGACTGGTTGGAGTAGTCACTTGGAATAAAAAAATAGTAGCTTGTATTAAACTACAACTTTCTATTCATTTTAGTTAAGATTTAGTCAACATAGAATGTAGATCTCCAAGACAAGGTCTTCATCTCAAATATTTAACAAGTTATTTTGGTTTGAGCAATACTAAAGGGAAGGATTTGGATCCTCTCCTGAGCTAATGGAGAGGATACTCCTCATCAATCATTCTGGGCAGTTGGATTTTTATCCAACGGCTACAATCATTATAACTTTAAAGAAACCCCCATATTTGTAGCCGTTGGATAAAAATCCAACGGCACAGGATGATTGATGAGGAGGATTCTCTCCATTAGCTCAGGAGAGCATCTAAGTCCTAAAGGGAATACTTTGGTTATGTCCAAGTGGGTCTTGTGTCAAACGACATATGGGTTTGAAGTCAGATGATCTAATTAATAACTTAGTCATAAGTTCCTAACTTCATTTACATATTTTGCCTCAGCTCTTTGTTTTGCATTGGGTCTCTCTTTTTCTTGATTGTATTCTTCAATTCTACTGGTTTTTGCTACTGCAATTACAGTCCACATTCCTATAATAGTATGTATACATCCTTTGCAGGCAAGCAAGAGAGTGAGAGAATAAATAATTGAGGCACACTATCTCCACAATCACCTTGCGTTCTGTTCTTGGCAACCATTTTACATGCTTATCGCTACGAACGAAGATGTCGACGAAATTTGTCGTCACTTAACCCTTTAGGCGACAAAATTAGCTTTAGGCGACGATGATGGTTTATCGCTAACATTTTTTGTGGTGTAGATAATAAGAGGCTTCACCTCTACTAAAAAGTGTCAACAACTTTGCCTGATTACTTTTATTGTTTTTTAGTGGATGATATTTGAACGGTGTGACGATGTGGAGTGTGTTGTTGAGAGGCACTATATGTACTTATAAGGAGTTGGACTACTATTTTATAGTCAAATGACTTTAGGTAGAGCTTTAATTTTCTTTATGGTATTATAGTAAGTTGGTTACACATATTATACATGCTTGGCTTGAATATTCTCATTAGTAAAAAGGCTTGTAAAGATGTAAAGTATTTAATTATCGTTTTAAAGTGCAACCTTAAGTTCCTTCCAAGGAGGGGCAGATGTACATTAAGACCATAGTGGTTTCAAGACCTGTCACATCTCAGGCTTGGCTCCGCCGTAGTACGATATTGTCCGTTTTGAGCCTTGGCCACGCCCTCACGATTTTGTTTATGGGAACTCACACGAGAACTTCTTAGTGGGTCACCAATCCTGTGACTGCTCTCACCTGAACTCTCTTAACTTTGGAGTTCCAATGGAATCTGAAGCCAGTGAGTTCCCAAAATGCCTTGTGCTATATGGAGGTAGGCATGTACATATAAGGCACATCACCCTCTCTCCGTTGGTCGATGTGGGATGTTACAGGACCACCCGAAATTCGAGAAATATACATGTGAAGGTTTCTCGAGAACCCTTCGAATGTTTGGTACGTGTTCCTTTTGTGCCTATCAAGTTTTTGATGTAATGTCTGCTAGGCATATCTTGACATGTTTTGGCGATATCATTCAACAATTTCTTTTGATATCACTCATTAGATTTCTCCGGCATATATCGATATCTGTTAACATGTGGGAAACATGGTTTGGCCGACGACAACAAACCCACCAAATATATATCGAAATACCTTACTGAATAAACTGAAATTTTATTTGCGCTCTGTGTTTCTATCCAAGAGTACCTAAAAAATTGAAGATTGCACCTCAAAAAGTTCGAACCCCAACGTCACACCTGCTTTCATGAGTTTGTTGACCAGCAAAGCCAAAAAGAGGGAGCGTTACTGCATGTATATGAAACATTGTTCACGCCCATCCAAGCAAATGCTGGATGCACTCATAGCCTCATCAGGAAACGACTTGATTGCTTGAAGCAAGATAAAAAGTGAAAATGTTAAAACCATAAATAACCTAGCTAAATTCCTCTCTTTCTGTCTGGAGACAAGCTGCAAATCTGATACCTGACTTATCTCCCCATCTTGTCAATTTCTGTTTCTTACTTTGCAGGGGGTAAAAATTTCTTGATTTTCCACAACTTCAGCTTACTTCTTTTACCTGCAGGATCATACTCTCTCTCTCTCTCTCTCTCTCTCTCCCCCCCCCCCCCCCCCCAACCCCATTATTTATATACATAATCTCTCATTCTGTGACCAAAGTGCCACACCGTCGCCAAAACTGTCTTCCTACACTACTGTCCTTCACTGAGACTGAGAATACTCTTCTACCATGGCAGACCCTTATAACTCCTCCAATCTCGACAATAATGGATGGATCAACTTTATGCCACTCCACCCTCATGATTGCCCTTCATTGCTCTCTACTGCTACTTCTTATGCCAACTCACCCAGAAGCACCCCCCTCACTTTCAGTGTTTCTAATCCTCCACACACCTACTCTTCACATAACTTCCTCACTGATAAGAAATCCTCTAATATTCAAACACAGATGCCCTTGTCCATTAATGATCATATCAACGTTTCCTCACCTCCTCTCAAAGAAGCTCTTCCTTTACTAAACAACTTACTAAGCCCTAGAGGGGTCCTAGAAGAGAAACATGGTCATGAGCCCTCAAGCAGCAGCACTATTACTCCAATGGAAGAAGAAACGAGGAACAAAGATCATGCTGTTTATGATGATGGTGATGACAGCGGCAATGATGAGGATAACTTGATTGTAGCCCTACACATAGGCCTCCCAAGTTCTTCTAATTCTGGTAACGTGCAATCTCAGTTTGCAGATCAGGTTCATAATAAGGAAGGACTGATCAGTAGCAGTAATAGTGATGTTGTTTCATCGGGTAACCCTAGTGTGGCTGTGAACAGACTAAACAAGGGTGATCGTTACTGGATTCCCACCCCTTCCCAGATTCTTTTTGGCCCAACTCAGTTCTCATGTTCTATTTGCTCCAAAACCTTCAACAGATACAATAACTTGCAGGTTATTTTATTTTATATATTTTTTATACACATATGGCTAGCTTGTTCCATAATAAAGAGAAAGAAATCCATTTACAGATTCTACTATTTTTTTTCCATTTAGTTTTTTCTAATTACATTTTGAAGGTTAATCGGTCTCAGTTAGATTGCCTTTGCAAGTTCAATTGCTTGTGGCTTAAACTATGTGTTGTATGCATGTATCTTTGCTTTTTATTTGTGTACTTGTACCATTTATATTTGAATGTTCACGTTCTTCTTCTGTAAAAGCCCCCTGCGCTCAGAATTTAAAACTTCTGCAGGTTCGATTTAATTATACATTTACACCTAGGAGTAGTGCTTCCAGTACCACTGCTTCTGCTTGTTAACTGATAGCGTAGCAGGACAGCTTCAGTAAAGAAAAAGATGAAGGTGATGGAGAGATCATCGTGTACATCAATTGGTGGCAGCTGGATATGTACTACAATTAACATTAGCAGTAGTTAGACTAAGAACTAAAGACTACCACTGTAGATTAAGAAATAAAGACTACCATTTGTGCTTTTACAGTTTTGGAGATTTAGTGACATCTTTCCTTACTGGGAATGGTAAAGTAAGGAATCATGGCACTAGGGGAAGTAGTTGATCCAATTCACATTCAAAGTCCTTACTGGTATCAGAGTTGGTATGTTTACGTGTTTAGTCTAACAACCACATATGTTCTAGGTCATCCAGTTAAATTTGTTCACGCGTTAGTGCGAATATAAACGTGGATTATTTCTGTCCCTAAATCAAACTTGTTTCTTGAGCCTGAAAACACACCTACTTCAGAAACTATGAATATTCTTGGTCAATGGTATTGACACTTAATTCTAGCTTCGTGCACTCCACCCAGTGACCAGTACAAAAAATTACCATTATTCATTTCAAAGTGCAAAAATTTGCCCATTTTATATATATTTCTTCTGCCCCTTTTTTTCTCTCATACGCACACATGTGTGGGTGTTTATAGAAGAATAATACCTGTATTCCCTCTATATATAATCAGTTTTTGGATATAATAGCTTGGCTCATTTTTAGGAAGTAAGAATTTTTACATTAATCATGTTAATTATAGTTTGGCATATATGCATAACTCATCAAAAATATAAGAATAAAATTTTCCTCACACACGGCACATGTCAATCTGCGATTGGTATAAATGTAATAATTTCTATTTTAGAGAGAGAGAGAGAGAGAGAGAAATATTATCCCTATATTATACATATATATATAATGCATATTATTGATGTTTGAAATGTATAGCTTAAGTTGCAGTTATAAGGCTTCAAAAGTTCAAGTTGCATGATGAGGTTACTTGTTTATACATACGAAATTGTATATTGTAAATCTTTTGGCTCTAACATTACTTTTTCTTCTTCTTATTTATAGAAGAATAATACTTGTATTCCTTCTATATATATAGTCAGTTTTTGGATATAATAGCTTGGCTCATTTTTAGGAAGTAAGAATTTTTACATTAGTTGTGTTAATTACTGTTTGGCGTACATGCATAACTAAAAAAAACAAATGCAAAAAAATGCAAAAAAAAAAAAAAACTGTGATTGGTATGAATGTAAGAATTTCTATTTTTGAGAGAAGGGGACAAGTATTATCCCTATATTATTCATGCATATTATTGATGTTTGAAATGTATAGCTTAAGTTGCAGTTATAATGCTTCAAAAGTTCCAGTTGCATGATGAGGTTACTTATTTATCACATGAAATTATATACTGTAAATCTTTTGGCTCTAACATTACTTTTTTTTTCTTTCAATGGAATTAATTAACTGTACAGATGCATATGTGGGGGCATGGCTCTCAATACAGGAAAGGACCAGACTCGCTAAAGCGAACTCAACCCACAGCCATGCTAAGACTCCGTTGCTATTGTTGTGCACCAGGTTGTAAGCACAACATTGACAACCCTAGAGGTGCAAAGCCACTCAAGGACTTCAGAACTCTTCAGGTACATTACAAGAGAAAGCACGGCGTCCGATCCTTCATGTGCAAACGCTGTGGCAAGGCATTTGCTGTGAAAGGTGATTGGAGAACCCATGAGAAAAACTGTGGCAAGATTTGGTACTGCATTTGTGGGTCTGATTTTAAGCAAAAGAGGTCTCTCAAAGACCACATCAAGGCCTTAGGTCGTGGCCATGGATTGTTCGATATTGAGTGTTTCGAAGAAGAAGAAGAACCCGCATCCGAAATTGAACATGATGCCGAGGCTTCAAGATAGTATACTTCGCAACACTAAGATTTATGTGTATCCATGTCTTATCTCTATCTTCAGCTCATATATATACTTATCTCCAAATGTATATTTGTTCCTTATCCTCATGAATGGACATATGGTAACTTGGCTTTGCCTTTCTTATGTGTACCTTTTTTTTTTCATGTATTTTAACTAATTAGCAACTTCAACTGTAAACAATACAATTAAGATAGTATAAATGATCGCCACCTAGTACAATGATCTATGATATTCTTATTCCTTACTTGTAAGTTCCGGGGGCAAATCGTCAATTTACTCTTTATTTCCCCATCCCCATAACCAATTTATTTTCCAATCCCTCGCTAGTGTAAATTTAGCAAATGGTGAGTGAAGTAGCGTTATGTTAATAATTGTATATGGATTGTGTAGGAGAGGATTATTTGCACCAAGGGATTGCCGGAGAGTGGAGTCACAGGTCTGGAGTGATTGCGTACAAATGGAATGACAAGAACAAGAGACCAAACACTGGAAGTGGGAATTGGAAGAAGAGATGGAGCTGCGATGAAAATGCCACACCTTAGGGGATGGCATGTTTCCTATGATGATGGCTTCACTTTTTATTAGCAAGAGTTGAATTTTGCTTCAAATTAATAATTAAAATGTACATTGTTAATATGAAGTTTGTTAAAAAATGGTTCATAAATTTGTAACAATCCGAGTTTCTAACTTTTTTCTTGAATATTAACTTTGCTTTGATGGGTGAAAGTTGATGTGCGGCATTGCTCCGTCAAGGCTTTTGCTCATTGCGGAAACCCCTACTGCCTCCTGTAGGAGTCTGGGCTGTGGTTCAGACCCAGTGTGCATGGCTGATCATTCTCTTGGAGCTAATGGTATCAGCTAGTTGCTCACCAACTAGCTAATCAGACATGAGCCCCTCTCGGGCGGATTCCTCTTTTGCTAGCCCACGGGTATTAGAAGCTGTTTCCAGCTGAATTTTAAACATCTAAGTTTGTTTTGTAAACAATGCGGCTAACTTTCTTTAGACGCATTTCATGTATTCAGTATCAGTAAGCTGCTTATTTTGTTCTTTGTTCAATTTGGACAGTTCAGAAACGGTACCTTACATCCCAGTGCTTCTAATCAGTACAATTTGGTTTGTTCTGGTTTCTACTTGTGCAGGACAGTCTCAATTTTTGAAGAAAAACTTATGTATTCCAACTTCCAAGTCACTAATTAGGGAGGAAGCACAACTCATTTCATATAATAGCAGAGAGCCTTTATTTTTTATTTTTTATTTTTTTTTATTGGTGCAGAAAAACTATAAATTCACTAATTTTGAAGTGCTTATGGAATTTAAATCGAAAAAATAAGCCGATGATGGCCTACACTGGAAGGGATCGATCAAACGTCGTTTTATTTCATGATCAAAATCTGTATATATTGCAAATGTGCACACAGAACCACATTGACAAAAGGCATCAAATGTAATAAGCTAAAAGGATCCAATAGTTTTAAAGGACTCATGAACATGCTGCAACAAGTCATGGTCACGGTTCCACTCCGTAATTGGTGCATTGACAAAATGTGCATACAGCTTGTTCTGAGCACAAGTCACTGAAATCAAACTATGAGTAGCAACTCCATCGATCTCATACACGTAGTAAACCTGTCCCTTCTCGTCCTTCCTTTCCTCCGATGTCACATTATCTGCGCTCGCTAGCAAGTCCTGCAAGTTCACATCTGACAGAGCCAAATTGTTCAGCACCACATCCTTCGGTGCTAGTTGCCTAAACCCGGAAAGGAATGTCAAGTACTCTTTCTCTGACTTCTTCTTCGGGTTATAAAATTCGCTATCAGTCCCATTTGTACCTGTTCATCAAGAAAAATATACTAAATATTGAGTTATGAATCACAGTTTGACAATATACATATGGATATATTAAGTGCTACAACATAATTAGCATGTGACACATATGTCGTAGATGTTGTGAGCATATACGTACGTACCCTTTTCGACTTTTGATACCAAACGCTCTTTCCATCCATCTGGCACATCATAGACATACTCAGCGGAGGCCTTCTTGTCGGAGTTGCCACCGTAACCGCCATAGTTGGCCGCGCTGGCAGCAGTGCCATAGTAGATTTGGTAAGTTGTTGCTGTGGGGTCCGCTAATGAGGGTGGAGAGG
Organism: Pyrus communis; assembly: GCF_963583255.1. Classification (NCBI taxonomy): domain Eukaryota; kingdom Viridiplantae; phylum Streptophyta; class Magnoliopsida; order Rosales; family Rosaceae; genus Pyrus; species Pyrus communis. The sequence continues at coordinate 624,097 of NC_084807.1, read as the reverse complement.
CGGTTAGGATGGCAGCTGCAGCGGCGGTGGCAGTTAGTGTGGTGGTTAAGGTAGTTAGGAGTGGTTTGCAGGGTGGGATGGGGAGGTGGGATTTTGGGGTTAGTGGAGCTGGGGATGGTTTTGGAGATGTGATGGTGGTGTTGGTGGCGGTGGTGGAGGAGAAGGTTGAGGGTGAGAACATGGTAGCCATGGAACTGTTGAGGGGTGTGGTTCTTTCTTTTCTTTGTTATCTTTAATTTGACATTTTTCCTTATCCAAAAAATGTGGTGGTGGGAGAAAGTTCGGATATTAGACCATTTCACTGTAGAGGATGTATGGATAAACAAAAGTATTCAAAAAATAAAATGCAGGGATAAACCACAGAAAATATAACAAAAGTTGCTCCTTTTTTTTTTTTTTTTTTTTTTTTTTTTTTCCAAATAATCTTGCATCTCTTTATGTGGAGAATGCACTTATATTATTCTTTGCAAATAACGTATCTTATCGTGTTTACGCCAAAATTTGGTAAGGTTAATTAACAAATAGTGGTTTTTATGAGGTAAGGTGGATTTTAGGGTTGGAATCCAGGAGTTTTAGGATTGTTAGCTTTGCATCTGATGTCAATTTGCTTGTTTGATTAAAGTCATGGACCGTTATTTTCTTTGTCTAGATACGTCAAATGGGCTCATACTAGAGCATCTATGTTCTTAATAGACTGGATAAATTTAAATTTTATTATCAGAAGTATTCAATTTCTTAACCTTCACTTAATGATCATCTTTACAAAAAACTATTCGAATCATATATCGCTCAATCATCCAAATACATAGAACAAATGAAAGGTTTATTAAAAATTTGTTATTTGGTACTCAGAACATCCATTTGTTTCATTCATTTAGATGCGTAAATGAAATCTTATTCAAATCGTTTTTTTTTTTGTAGAAATAATATTTAAATAAAAATTTAAAAAATTAAAATTGTTTCGATTTAAAAATTTGTACGATAAAGATATATGGGGGAAATGCATGTATTATCTATCTATATATATAAAGTGAGCACCCTAAAATAGTGAAACATTTAAAATACCATAAATTGTCCTTTAAGAATTTCATAAATTACAATTGAACCAAAAGAAGTTAAAGTATTTAACCATATTTTTATTTTGAATGAATTTAATATTTAAAATTATGTCCAATAAGACGACAACACGTAAAATGACTTAAACTATGACAACGATATTCGTGTAGTATAAATTATACGCAACTCATTCATCCATCAGGTAATTAAAATGCAAGACTTGGTGACAAGAGATTTACAACTAATGATAACTTGACGTAATCTACTTATTGCCATGTCACCGCCTTCGTTTAGGACATCTATTCTATATATATAAAATGAGCACCCTAAAATGGTGAAACATTTAAAATACCATAAATTGCCCTTTAAGAATTTCATAAATTACAATTGAACCAAAAGAAGCTAAAGTATTTAACCATATTTTTATTTTGAATGAATTTAATATTTAAAATTATGTCCAATAAGACGACAACACATAAAATGACTTAAACTATGACAACGATATTCGTGTAGTATAAATTATACGCAACTCATTCATCCATCAGGTAATTAAAATGCAAGACTTGGTGACAAGAGATTTACAACTCACGATAACTTGATGTAATCTACTTATTGCCATGTCACCACCTTCGTTTAGGACATAGGATTTATGCATCTATGCTAAAAATCGGATAAAACTACCAAATTGAGTCCATTGGTTCGGTTTGGCGGATTTTGTTTTATTTCACTAAACTTACTTAATCGAAGTAATTAGATTTAACATCAAGAAAATTGACGGTTTATGATTTAAATTGTTTTGCATGTCTATATCAAATAAGGATTTTTTTTTTTAACATTGTGTTAATCTGAGTGCTCTTTTGATTTTATATCAATTCATGAAACACGTCTTATCTTTAAAACTCTAACCTGTCTTTTTTTTTTTAATCTCTTTAGTCATACTTAACCGCTAGCTATCCTTCTATAGAAGTTGTAGTAGTTTGAAAAGGAGTTTCGTTGCTCCCATGAACGGCACTGCATCCATTCTACCCAAAATATCAGCTAAATTAATGGCACTCACCACTAGTTCGTGTCAATTTTTATAACATACGTAATTGTTGTCCTTATTTATCTACTTTCAACAATTAAGTAAGAGTTTTGAAGAATAAAAAAGAAGAAAAATTAATTTACAGTACAATATACTATTAGGCTATCAGATGTAACTGTTAGTCATCTTCTATAGAAGTTGTGGTAGCTTGAAAAGGAAATTCATTACTCACATGAACGACACTACGTCCATTCTACCCCTAAAAACAGCTAAATAAAATGGCACTCACCACTAATTCGTGTCAACTTTTGTAATTGAAGTGGCTGTTGTCCTTATTTTATAAAATTTTAAAAGTTTAGTTAGAAACTGATGAATGTAAAAAGAAGAGAAACGTTTAGTCATGGTAATCATGTGTTACATACAAGAGATGCATGTGAAAAGTAATTAGTCTACTATTAATGTGTAAAGATAGCGTCTGTATATTAAAAATAAAAATAAAAATAAAAATAAAAAGAGAAAATTTGAGGACCCAAGTGGATGGATCACTAAATATGTAATTAAGCGTCATAACCAAAATATGTAATTTCTGACAACCTTCCGCATTGTCCGCGACCCGTCAAATTCAATCCTCTTTCCCGTCCACAGGGGCATTCCCGAAATTACAATTCAGAACCAACGGCCAGTTTGTATCGTACACCGGCCGCCACAAAAACCCTAGATACTCACAATTTTGACTTTCCCTCTCACTCCCCTTCTCTTGTCAGAGTCTGAGGATGAATGAAGGATTTAAGGCACGCTGATCGTCGCTCCCAATTCTGCTTCTTCGCCATTTCATTGGTTCCGAAGCTTTTTAGGTTTTCCAATTTCCAATTTTTGTTCCTCAGAAAAGCCCCTTTTGCTTATCTCTCGATTACTTGATCGCCATGTCCAAAAGGTGAGTTCTTTTTCATATGCAAGAAACGAATTTGGATATTGAGTTGGTTGAATCTTCCATTTTATAGATGTTGTGATTTTGCATATTGAATTTGTTATCATTTTTATTGTGTTCTCTTAGGATTCTTGGAATAGCTGTTTTTAATTTAATTTATAATTTCTTAAAATTGTATGGTTGGTTGATTTCCCTTTGATTAGTTTGCTGGGTAATGTAGGTTAGAGGTCCTCTGTGAATCAATGTTTTTTGTTTGTTTTAATATTTACTGCTATTGTGAATTTCTAACACATTTCAGGCTGGTTTACATTTAAGAAATGGTGGTATGAGATCATTTGTGATAAATATTGGGACGAGTTTGTAACTTTGAGTCGTTGTATCATTCCAAAATCTGATCTTTTTAAGGATTTGCAATAAAAAGTGATGGAAGAAATCCTTTAGTTCATGTAGTTGAAGCGGCTCTTCGCATGTTTTTTTTTTTAAACCTTACTTGGAGAGTAGGGTAGTATTGGAGATGATTGAATTTGAGAAATTTTCAACGTAATAGCGTGTTTTGCTAATTTCTGTATCCTGACAGTAGCCATATAACAAAGAGGATTCATTGGCTGTTGTAGATAATTGAACTACTTGTATTGCCATTTCTGATTACCTCAGGGTTCTCTGCAAGTTTTTTGCACATGGCGCCTGTTTGAAGGGGGAGCATTGTGAGTTTTCACATGATTGGAAGGCTTCACCAAATAATGTAAACTATTTATGCTACTTACTTTAGTTGCATATGCATTAAGTAATAGTGATCAACAATTGTTACCCTCTTAACTTTTCTTTCTGGTCCTTCTTAACAGATATGTACCTTTTATCTGAAAGGAGCTTGTGCATTTGGTAGTAGATGCAGATATGAACATGTCAAAGCTTCTCGGGCTCAGTCTTTCGGTTCGTCTTCATCAACAAATTCTCAGCCATCCCTGGTTATTGATTCTGCATCTTTGGTTCTTCCTGCAAGAACCTTAGCAAGTGGAGTTTCTCTTGCGCCACTCTCTCTTTCAGAACTCTCTGCTTCAAGTAGTCCTTTCTTAGCTCCCTCAAAACCTGCCTGGAATGGTTCTCTGGATGGTGATTATGATGATGATGAAGGTAGTGTTGGGGAGACTAGGAATACTAGACCAGAAGATCGTGCTATTTGTTCATTTGCTGCAGCTGGTAATTGTCCTCGTGGAGAAAAATGTCCTCATATTCATGGAGATATATGCCCCAGCTGTGGAAAACATTGCTTGCATCCTTACAGACATTTGGAAAGGGAGGAGCATATGAAGATATGTAAGGAAAAGCAGAAGCAACTTGAGGCTTTGAAATGCAGTCAAGAAATAGAATGCAGTGTTTGCCTAGAACGTGTTTTGTCAAAGCCCACAGTTGCTGAGCGGAAGTTTGGGATACTCTCAGAATGTGATCATCCTTTTTGCATATCTTGTATTAGAAATTGGCGCAGTAGTTCCCCAACATCTGGTATGGATGTCAATAGCGCATTGAGAGCTTGTCCAATATGTCGGAAGCTGTCATACTTTGTCATTCCAAGTGTCATTTGGTATAAGTCAAAAGAAGAGAAACAGGAAATTGTTGACAGCTACAAAGCAAGGCTCAGGTAGTTTTCTTCGCAGATGTCTTATTTTCTTTTGAAAGCTGGAATTCAAGTGCCCTGTCTTCTTTCTTGGATATTTTTTACTATTTTTATCTCAGATATAAAGAAGTTACTCAATTTGAAGGACAGAAATATCAACTGTTTATATTACCATTGTGATTTGAAGTTGGAAAGGGCTTTAGAGTGGGAATTTTGGGATCTCTTTCTCTCTTCCTCATTTTTTTTGTAGTTATAATTATTTTATATTGCAGGTCAATTGATTGCAAGCACTTCGATTTTGGAAATGGGAACTGCCCATTTGGAACTAGTTGTTTTTATAAGGTAACAAGAAGTGCTACATGGAGTTTTTCTGATGCATTTGTTATTCGCATTGGTTTTTCTGTCATGTTGAGTGCAATTAATCATGTCAACAATCTAATGGTGATTTGGATAAGTATATGATGGTTAGTCTACTTGCTGAATCTGTTAATGTCGCATATGTTGAGCCTCAAACAGAAAATCCTGGACACTGTACCTCTGTTATTATTTATTTGTGTTTGTGGAGTCATGTGGTATATTATGTGATGGATTTTGGCTTAAGCTCCTTGAATTTATTTTTTTATTTTTTATTTTTCTATTTAGGACTTGCTTTATTTTTTTCTTGTCAATTGTTGTTCTGATTGAATGTGGGGCAGATGCCTAATTTGTGGTGTAAGAGTGTAGCTTTTGTAATGTACTTGAGGTTTTGTGTTATAATACACTTTGTTTTGTATCCTTTATGATTAACCAAATATTGAGTTATATAATACACTTAGTTTTCTCTATGAAAACATTATTTCCATGTCACCAACCAAAATTTACATGGCTTGTTGGCTGCAGTTGAAGTGCGTACTTGTTAAGTGGCTGGTAGGTAATGATAAGGTGGTTTATTATTCCATATTAATTTTTTAATAAATTTACGCTTAATGCTTTGGTCGTTTAGGCATTTGCAGTCTGTATTCAAGTGATATGTTTGATTTATCCCATGCTCATGCCCGTGCAACGATAACTAGTAACATTTAGAATCAATGGATTTTTAGTTGTTGAATAATCTTTTTAGACATCTTTAGTTCTCCCAAGGGATTGCAGTGGTGTATGCTTTATAGGATTGTAGTCAAATGGCTTACTCTAGTTTCTTTTTACCCAGCTCAACTAGGTATTGGTTAACACGGGGCTACATTGGATAACAGATTGCTTCAATCTAAAATTAGTGTTTCTAACGAGGACCAATGGGTTCATCATTATCTTTGTTTCTTTTTTGTGCATCTATTATGCATCCGTGGCCTTAAATTTGAATAGTTTCTCGTCTCTGGTTTAGTATCTTTCTTGTGATGATGGTGACACCAGATTGTAGATGGTTTACGAAGCAGTTTTAGTTTATAACATGTTCTTTTTCTAATCATTGCAAGTGGTTTTGCTACTTTAATGGGTTTATAACAGTCTCTCTCTCTCTCTCTCTCTCTCTCTCTCTCTCATTCTCTTTGTCTCTCTTTCTGTCTCCCCATCCGGTGTATGTGACTTAGTCTATCATAGAATATTAAAACCTTCTATTGATTTATTAGTTGTAAAACCTTAGAATCATGTACCTTTTGTTTTTCATTTTACTTTCCGGAGAGGATTAGCTTTGTGACACCTTTAATGGATGGAATGTTTGTTGTATTCCAGCATACGGTCAAGCCAGGCTCATATGTATGGAAATTTCACAGGCCACCTCCAAGAAGGCCTCCTCCGAGAAGGCCTCCTCCACGGCGATATGATATTGCGCCTATGGATGTCATATTTCATATGTTCGAGCACTTAGAAGAATTGGATGATTATATATTTGAAGATTTAGAAAATGAAGTTTTAAACTCATGGGAGAGGGAGTCATTAATGCAGATGGGTTTGTATACAAGTGACTCGAGTGAAGACGAGATAGATTTATGGCCTTGAGATACTAGATTTAGCCATTTGTATCATCTGAAATTTCCTACTTGGTTTTGGCGTTGCTGTGTTATGATTGTGGATTGTATTTAACAACTCCTATTTATGAACGATGTGCAGATTTACCCCCTATTAACGGGGTTAATTTTTGTGAATCTTGGATAGTGTTCATTGGAACAGTGTGATATTTATGCTAACGATACAAAAGTTAACTTTAAATTTGAAGGCTAGTTTACTGAAAAAAAAAAAGGAAAAGGAAGAACGAAACTGTTCTATGGTTTTGATTTCCATTCATGCTATAATCTTTTAGTTGTAAACTTATCTGACCAGTCACCATGTTGCCCCATTTTGGAGTGTGTTGTCTATAAAATTAGGTGCACATGGCAATTGCTACGGGCAAACAAAGTCTACTTTGTCATGCATTCTGTCTTCCTCATCTAATTTTATCTGCAATGCGGCTTTTATTTTAGGTCTGTCTACTGTCATGTACACTTCCGTCTCAAAGTATGTTTGAATCTGCTTTTTACTTTCTCTGCCGGTAGTCTGTTGTGGTGTTTACTGTTATGCTCTTTGTGCTGTTTGCATGCACTATTGTTTACTGTGCTGGTCCAGATCCTTTTTTTTATTTTAAAGTAATTGGGTAATGAACTTGGCTGTTGGTCTGACTGCAGCATGCATACCGAGATGGCCGTTTGGAGGAAGCAGCACTGCGTCATATTGGAAATGAAGATGGTCAGACAGTGATAGCCACAAATATTAGGTTTTACTCTGCACCTTTGTTCAAGTTCTCCATATACTGTTCTTTTCATACTAAACTATGGTATTTTCCAGGTTGTCAGACTTTCTTGCTGACCTACACATAAGGTGAATAATGCCGTTACAATATTCCAATGTAAGTTTATTCAGTGGTTGGATTCTGGTTCTTTACTTATACTGTTGTCCAGAAATGTATTAGTGGGCAGACCTCTAATCTGAAGGTTAAGTTGTCAAGTACAACATACTAAGTGCATAAAATCTTTTTGATTGGCACACCCTGAAACCACATGGTTGGACCGTAGGAGGTTATTAGAGTTGCACATTGATGATTTTCCCTTCATTGATGATTTCAGTGAAAAAGTGCCGTGTGCTTAAATGTGCATGATTTTTTCGCAACAAGAACACATGCGCAGCTCTCATGCTGGTTTTTGCAATTGCAAGTAGGATACTCGAGTGGATTGCAAGGTGTGGTTCAGGAGCTTTAATTTCTTTTTAAGTATAATTTTACCTGCAGTATATATTTCCCTTGAATGATACTGGAGGTATGAATATTTTTTTCTTTCTCATACACTCATTTGAACTTAATTGTCGCTCTTGTGGAACATGAGGCCGAAAACAAACCTTGTACTATCCGATTTCTCTCATTTTGGCGCACTCGATCATAATTTCAGTCCCACCTCATTACTTCCTACTATTGATTTTTACACTGAGCATGGATTTGAAAGCATTGTATGCATATAAGACTGAAATGTAACTACTCTTGGATTCGTCTTTTGCTTGTTAATAAAGGTGAAAGTCAAAATGCAGTGACCGGTATAAACACCTAATATCTAACTTTTTTTTTATATTCTTGACGCAGAATTGATTGCAGGATGGCTATCCAGTTGTGGGAGAGAAGACATGCTCGGTTGTCGTAAACTACATGTAACAGAATTCTAAATAAAGTTATTACCGAGCGGATGAGTGTATGTTGAGGATTTTGACACTTATGCAATGTGCCCGTCTGTGACTTGGATGAATGTCTACAGATGAGGATGTCGATTATTTGTGTTAATGATCAGGTTTTATTCGGACGAGTTCCATTGTGGTACTTGTAGTTTCACTTTTAGGAATGGCATCATCAGCCTGCAGGTAGCTGGAGTATTCCAATTTAACGTTTATTGTTTTATAAGTCCGGTTCGGACCAAGCCGGCATTTGCAAATGGGTTTACAAAATACAACATAACGTTAAGGACCCAGCCGGCATCAGAAGTATATTGACAAGTCTTTGTTTTTATTTTATTCCGGTCGTATGGAATATAACTATGGTCGTAAACGACACAAGGTGTTAATCGGGCGGCGGGTTTTAGTCAGACTAGGTGGATCTTTAATTTTTATGTAACAAAAAAAAAATGTCTATTAAAAAATACATAATTTTATTAGAATACATAAATTGAAAAATAGAATGATATAATAGATTATAAAATATTAGAACATATTGAAAACATAAAGAACAAGTATACATATTGAAAACGTGAGGAACAAACATATAATGAATGTAAATCTTAGTATTTAACAAATCTCTTACAATTTAATTAAAAAATAAATTACAAAATAAAAGTTATCTGTCTAATTGAGAATCGCAACTTAGGCAGATCTAAGTGTCCTTTTTTAATTTCATTTTTTGTTGCTTCTCATTTCAACAACCAAATTACTTGGTTTGGTGCTCAGGGAGCAAGTACCTTTGGGAGTGCGCTCAATTTCAACTCAAATTGGTAAGAACAATCATCATGAATTAGTTATTATTTTTTTCCTATTTTATTTCTGTTTTCCCTGCTTTGCTAACGGTGAAAATTACAATACAGATGTCTTTCTATATTGATCCGACTTGTACGTTAGCTTGTGTGACTTGTGTTGTTGCTTTAGAAACTTACTAGCCCCTTAGCACACGTCTACGTGTGTGCTAATTGGCTTTTTTATTTATTATGTTTATGTATTAGTATTTTTTTTGTCAAATATTAGTATTACTTTTATTAAGTAATTACCCAAGTAGTGGGTGCTTTGTTTGTAATCTTCAAAATGATGTGGTTTACCATTTTACCCTTATTAATCAAATTGTTTTGTTTTGAAATTCTTAATTAGGGAGGGGCATTTCTTGCCATTTTGAATGTTTCCCCATTTTTGCCTTTTCACTTTATATATATATATATAGATTATGATTAACTTGAAGAACACAAATTCGACTTGGGACGAAGATTAGATGTACGCTCCAAGCGTCGCACATTTTCGAGAATTAATATGAATTTACGGATTCCTTGCTAAGCAAGATCAAAGTTTAAATAGACCGACGGTTAGGTTGTATAATCGCACAATAAACTAATCAACATTAATATCCGGATGTTCAAATGAACATATGGAAGCTAATTGGCCTGATTGAGGTTGGTTAGGGACTCTAAATTTCTTTCTACGTAAGTGTTTGTTACTGTTCTACCATTTAGTACTACAGTCTAATAATATTCTTCTTCACTTGTAAGTGAGAAGTCTTACGTTCGAGCGATTCTCACCAATGACAAATTTGAACCACATTATTGCTAGCCCATTGTGAGGTTAAGCCTACCCCCTTCCTTTTAGTGTAGATAATATTGTTTGTTAAAAAAAAAGTGTTGTTACTGTTCCGGCTGCTAAATGGAACCCGAACAAAAAAACGTCCATGCTAGAATTGGTAGCGTTTTACCAATCGTCTCATATTATTATTATGATTATTTTTTTAATTTTTAATTTTTTCCTTTGTTTTTCCTGCGTTACTTTATTGAGTAACCACTGTTCGATTTTAAATATTTTTAGATTCAGGGTGTATTCAATTGAGATTTGGAGATATTTTATTTCTTTTTACAAATTCAAGCGTATTCAATCAGAATTTTAAAGGTGCTTATAACATTCCAAGTGTATTCAATTAGATTTTAAAGGGTTTTAAAAAGTCATGAATTCAAGGGAATTTGATTGATTTCGTAGTATGTTTTAAGCATTCTCAAATCTCACATCTCTCCCTTGAGAATTTGAGCGAGTTCACTCAAAATTTTACATAGAATCTCTAGAAGCCAATTAAACTCTATCAAAATATATGGATTTATAATCCATTAAAATCCCTAAAAATCTCAATTAACATACCCCTTAGGTTTTATTATCTTTGAATTGGAGTGTTTAAACATGAATTATAATTATATTTTGTATCGAAAAATACTTTTGGTAGAACATGAAGACAATAATTTTGTCACATCCCGGCCCAGGACAGAATCACTTCCCGGACCCGCTCCACCACCGTAACACGATATTGTCCGTTTTGGGCTTATCATTCCCTCATGGTTTTGTTTTTGGGAACTCACGAGCAACTTCCCAGTGGGTCACCCATCATGGGATGCTCTGGCCTCCTTCACACTTGACTTCGGAGTTCCAATGGAACCCGTAGCCAGTGAGCTCCCAAAAGGTCTTGCGCTAGGTAAGGATGAGAATATACAAATAAGGATCACTCCCCTGAGCGATGTGGGATGTCACAAATTTAGTGTCATGCTAAGAGAAATAAAAGCAGAGCAAAATAAAAAAAATAAAAATAAAAACAAAAAAACCAAATAAATAATAAATAAATAAAATGAAAAGGGAAGGATCGGTATGAACTTACTGAATATTCAAGGAGAATAACACTATGACGCTAGCTGCACGACTGGATGAGGATCGATAGCGTGGTACTAATCTTTTCCTATTCCAATTTATTTATTTACTTTTTGTATTTTTTCTTTGGGTTTTTTTTATATGTTACTTTATAAATTCAAATATCTTCGTACTAGGTTTTATATCGTTGATTTCAAGTTTTTATCGAACTATAATACATTTTGCACAGAAAAATTATTTTGAAGAAATTGTTGTTACTGTAAGGGAAATAAAAGAAAATTTTCTTAAAAATAAAAAAATAGAAAATAAAAAAAGTTTTGAAAAGAGAGGATCGGTATGATAATAGCGAAAATTTTCTTAATAGTCGCTACTAATACAGCGACCTAATTCAGTGATATTCGGTACTAATATACCGATCGTATTCTATTCTAATTTATTTATTCGTTTTTTCTTTGAATTTTTTTCCTACTTTACTTTACTTGAGTAACCACTGTAAGATTCACATTTCTTTAGATTTATATTGTTTTCAAGTGTTTAAACGTGGATGATAAGACTGAAAATACAATTTATAGAACATGTAGATGATAGTTTGGTGTTATGGTAAGGGGAAAAAAATTTAACAAAAAAAATGTAGAAAATAAATAAAATTGAAAAGGGCAAGGATCAGTATTGTGTAAATATTCTGGAGCTGACATGTGAACTTCTACTAGAGAATTACGAGAATGCCTTCATTAATTGGTGAAACCCACATTTAATCCACGCACAATTCAACACTCTTGAAAACTTAAGTTGCTGACCATAACCTCATCAAGCACTTATGCCCATGACAAAGAGAAATTCAAAGGCATTAAAGATAGAATTCATCACTAAAACTTATCTTTAAACTTTTCTAATTGAAGACTAACTCAACTAAGCAATGAATCAGAATCCCATCCAATGATGGACGACACTACAAGATAATCCCAATATATTATTTACATAATAGTATATTCGGAATAATTCTTTCCTCCTCTATGCAATGGATGGCATACCTTGGCCAACTGGATGACAACACATGATGAACTTTTGCTAGTATAAATTGATGCATTCATTGAGATCTGGATTTGCTTCTCAAATAAGGCTTTTGCAATTCCTTTCGGATTTTTTTCTCTACGTTGAATTTCTTGGACGCTTTTAGCCTATGATTTTTGTGTTTTAATCTTTTATATTAGTTCCTGGAAAAAAGGATACAATGGCTGAAAATTTTCAAAACCATGACGAACAGATTGGTTTACATACCTGGACGTGACCAAGTGCCGCCGCTACTTCAGGCCCACATCTTCTTTCTCCTTCCCAAGATCCCTTTCCCCTTCTTATTTTATTTTATTTTCTACTACTAATTCTGATATATTTGGCAAAATACCAAATCCCTCTCTCACTCTTCTGATGAGGATCTGTTTCTTGAGCACGGGAAACTGTTTCTAGAGCAAAGGAAAAGTCTTCCTTTTTTTCATTTAGCCTTTCTGTCACTGTCAGTAAAATTTTCAACCAATGGCTTCGAAGATCATGAATAAATATATGAATGATTGGCATTAAAAAGAATATAATAATTTTCATCGTCGTCGATCAGCAAAACTTCCAGATGAGGATTTGGATCCTTTCCAGATCCCCTCCTGGGGAATCGGGGATCAAGACACTCGTTTATCAAAGATCGTATGATCACAATTAAATGTTTTTTATATTTTTAAAGGTAAAACAATCTCATTTTGAGTAAAAAAACATTTAATTATGATCTCACGATCTTTGATGAACAGTCCTTGTGTCTTGATCTTCGGATCCGCAGAGAGGGGATTCGAAGAGATCCAAATCCACAAGCGAACGTCACTTTCCTCGTATAAGTCATACATCATAGGTGGATATGGATAAGGTCAATCATCTGTTTTACTGATCATCTGTTTTACTGTTTCTTTGGTGTCGTTTTCAATTTGATTTGTTTCTCTCTTTATTTTCGTGGCCTTTTCTGCCTGTTTTGGTCCCTCTCAAACCCTGTGTTCTCTGCATTTTCCATCTCCACATCCTTCTCATATTTTCCATCCAAATTATCTGTGTAAATTTCTTGCGTTTAAAATCGCTGGACAAGTTAATTGTTGCTGTAAAGTATCTGCTTCTAGGTCGTTCTACATCTATCCACACTGTTTGTGCTTTTTTCCGTCTGGCATTTCCGGGTTCTGGCCAAAATTTTGGCTGATTTCCACCCCTTTCGTCGCAACCTGCCTTCAGATCACTGCGGAACTGATCTTATTTAGTTGAGGTGTGTTTTATAATCGTTAGAGAGAGAAAGATGGCAGCGGCGACATTGGTTGGAGTTAGAGGTGAAAAAGATAGCATTTTTTTATTTATTTAGAGGGTTTTGTTTCTGTGTTTTGATCCTAGTTATAACTAGATAATTTGGTTGTCTTTGTTGGAAATTCAAATTAAAAGTCATGTGATCTGTCCATGTGATGCTAACCTCTCTTTACAGGTTGTTTCCAGCAAAATATAATCATCATTGCTCCTTCATTATTCAGCCAAATGGTGATGAAAGACAGCAAGTGTGCTGCCATGTGATGTGCTAGCAGGAAGACAACAGTGTTCCTCCATGTGTTAGCCGAAAGGAAGGTATTACAACCTGCCATGATGCAATGCATGTGTATGCCAACTATCAAAGTTGCTGCATGTGTTTGAAAGGGTGTAAAGATGTGGAACACCATCATTCATTATATGTATTGTTGGATTGTTTATTTTTTCAGTTTTTGTATAAATAGGCCATCTTGTTAAGCCTTAGAGCATATCATCCAAATCCCATTTCCCATTCTCATTTTCAGCTTGTAAGCTATTGAGTTTGTAAACTCTCTTTTCATATATCAAAGTCCAAGTGTTTTTCAAAGCTTGTTGCTTCCCTCCTTTCTCTATTTCTTTGTCCAATTTTATTGAGAGTGAAAGTGAGAGGTGTGATAGAGTTTGTAAACTTATCACCCACATATTTTGGTATTGAGTTAGTAAACTCTTGTGAATACCAACAATTGGTATCAGAGCCAGAATACCATTCTGGCAGGTGCAGCAGTTATGGCGTCCAACTTAGTGCAACTCCAAGTTCCCACATTGAAGAAAGAAAATTATGAAAGATGGTGCATCCAATTCAAAGCATTGTTTGGATCACAGGAGCTATGGGAAGTTGTCAGTAGTGGGTATGTTGTACCCATTGCCGAGCAAGAAGCCGTATATACTGCGGATCAAAGGAACATTTTCAAGGACTTACGAAAGAATGACCAAAATGCGCTGTATCTTCTATACCAGGGTTTGGAAGATTCAACGTTCGAGAAGGTTGCAGAAGCAACAACGAGCAAGCAAGTATGGGATACACTCAGTACAATCTACAAAGGAGTAGATCGAGTCAAGAAAGTGAGGTTACAGTCACTTCGAGCAGATTTTGAAACTGCTCACATGAATGAAAGAGAGAGCATCTCCGACTATCACACAAGGCTCATTGCGATAGTAAATCAGATGAGGAGAAATGGCGAGAGACTCGATGAAGTACGAGTTGTGGAGAAGATACTCCGGTCACTCACATCTAAGTTTGAGCATGTGGTGACTGCCATTGAGGAATCAAAGGATTTGGAGACAATGAGCACAGAGGAATTGCTAGGATCCCTCCTAGTTCACGAGCAACGCATTCAGAAGAATGCAAGCCCCACAACACTAGAGCAAGCTTTGGAGTCAAAGTTGAATATTGACAAACCAAATGGAGGTCGTGGGCAGTGGAACTCACGTCGTGGGAGTTCATCCAATCGTAGCCGAGGACGAGCTCGAGGAAGAGGTCGAGGCTATGGACAAAATCAAGGTCAGTCTCAGGAGTGGAGATCTACTCGAGGAAAGGCGCATATCTAGTGTCACAACTGTAAGCAATATGGACATTATGCCAATGAATGTTCACATAAAAATGGTGAGCATGTCAACATGGCAGAATCAAGTGGAAATACTGATGAAGAACTTACAGTCTTGCTAGCACACCATGATTCCAGTAGCCAACAAGATGTTTGGTATTTGGACTCTGGTGCAAGCAATCACATGTGTGGAAAGAAGGAGTTTTTTGCCGAACTCAAATATGGGGCCTATGGATCTGTAAGTCTTGGTGACTCCTCAAAGTTGCCAGTTGAAGGCAAAGGGAAGATCAAGATCATCCAGAAGGATGGTAGAGAAGAATACATCTCCGATACCTACTACATACCAGGTATGAAGAGCAACATTCTGAGCATTGGTCAACTGCTCCAGAAAGGGTACATTATACATATGGAGAACATGCTTCTCACTCTCAGGAATGCAAGGAGAAAGCTTATTGCACGTGTTCGAATGTCAAAGAACCGGATGTTTCTGTTGAACTTGAACATAAAGATTGGAAGCTGCAACATCGGTGTAATGGAAGATGAGTCATGGAAATGGCATCTTCGATTTGGCCATCTTCATTTCAATGGCCTAAAGTTGCTGTCAAGTGGAGGAATGGTTCGTGGTCTACCCCAAATTGAAGCCACACGCCAAGTATGTGAAGGTTGTGTGCTTGGCAAGCAAGCACGATTATCATTCCCTGTTGGTGATACATGGAGAGCAAAGGCACCACTGCAGTTGGTGCACACAGATATATGTGGTCCATTGGATCCCATGTCTTATGGAGGTAATAGGTATTTTATTACTTTCATTGATGATTTCAGTAGAAAGACTTGGGTCTATTTTCTCAAGGAGAAGTCAGCTGCCCTAAAAATTTTCAAGGAGTTCAAGGCACTCACAGAGGCTGAAAGTAACCACAAGCTTGTGGCTGTGAGATCAGATAGAGGTGGAGAGTACACCTCCAATGCTTTCCAAGCATACTGCAAGGAGCAAGGAATTAGGCATCAACTTACTGCTGCCTATACCCCACAGCAAAATGGGATAGCCGAAAGAAAGAATCGAACCATCCTTGACATGACAAGGTCCATGCTTAAGGAGAAGAATTTGCCAAAAGAGTTATGGGTATAAGCTGTAGCTTGTTCGATTTATTTGTTGAATCGATGTCCAACAAAGAGTGTCAAGAGGATGACACCACAAGAGGCTTGGAGTGGATACAAGCCGAATGTTACACACCTAAGAATTTTTGGGTGTGTTGCATATGCTCAAGTTCCAGAAGCCAAGAGGAGGAAACTTGATGATAGAGGTGAGAAGTGTGTGTTTGTGGGCTATAGTGAAGAGTCCAAGGCATACAAGCTCTACAACCCACTAACTGGCAAACTAGTGGTTAGTAGAGATGTCATCTTCAGTGAGGAAGAGACATGGAAGTGGAACAACAAAGAAGTCAGTAAAGAGAAGATCGTCTCCACTGATTTTGAAGAACCAGAAGTTGTACCACCTATTGAGCAACAGCCTGCTCAAACAATCACAACAACTCCAGTGCACATAATTGCAAGGAGTGGTCCTACATCTAGTGAGGAAAGCAGCTCCTCAACTCCAGTGAGGTTAAGGAGTCTCACAGAGATTTATGGACAAGAAGAAGAAGAAACCAATTTTTTCTGCTTCTATGCAGACCATGAGCCTCTCTCATTCAATGAAGTTGTGGAAGAAAGCCATGGAAGAAGAGATCCATGCCATCGAGAAGAATGACACTTGGGAGTTAACAAAGCTCCCACCAAATCAGAAGGCTATTGGTGTCAAGTGGGTTTACAAGATCAAACGCATTGCAGATGGAAGTGTGGATCGATACAAATCAAGGCTTGTAGCAAAGGGCTACAAACAGAAGTATGGAGTGGACTATGATGAAGTCTATGCTCCAGTTGCAAGACTTGACACGGTAAGATTACTAATCTCTCTTGCCGCTCAGCATAAATGGAAAATTTATCAATTAGATGTCAAGTCAGCCTTCCTTAATGGAGTTCTTGAGGAAGAAGTGTACGTGGAACAACCAGAAGGCTTCCAAGTACAAGGAAAAGAAGATAAGGTGTATCGTTTGAAGAAAGCTTTGTATGGCCTCAAGCAAGCACCACGAGCTTGGAACTCAAGGATTGACAACTACCTTCACCAAAATGGATTTCAGAAATGTCCATACAAGCATTCAGTTTACATGAAGAACGGTGAAAAAGGGGAGTTCTTAATTATTTGTCTCTATGTAGATGACTTGTTGTTTACAGGAAACAATGAAGCAATGTTCTATGAGTTCAAGCAATCCATGTTCAGTGCATTCGAGATGACTGACAATGGATTAATGTCATACTTTCTTGGCATAGAGGTGAAGCAAGAAAGTGACGGTATCTACATCTCTCAACAAAAGTACATGAGAGATATATTGGAGAAATTCAATATGGACAAGTGCAATATTGTCAACACTCCAGTTGCAACTGGATTGAAGCTGTCAAAGGAAGGAGAAGGTGAGTTTGTAAACTCAACCGTGTACAAAAGCTTGGTTGGAAGCCTGAGGTACCTTACAATCACAAGACCTGATATAGTTTATGGTGTTGGACTCGTGAGTCGATACATGGAAACACCAAGGGAGTCTCATTGGCTGGCCGCCAAGAGAATTTTGAGGTACATAAGAGGTACTCTAAACTATGGTCTATTTTATAATTTTGGTGAAGATGCAAAATTATTTGGTTATTCAGATAGTGATTGGGGAGGTGACCAAGATGAAAGGAAAAGCACAACTGGCTATGTGTTTTTTCTAGGATCAACAGCTTTCTCATGGACTTCAAAGAAGCAATCAATTGTTGCTTTGTCATCATGTGAAGCCGAGTACGTTGTTGTAGCCTCAACCGTATGTGAGGCAATTTGGTTAAAAAATCTGTTGAAGTCAGTGTGTCATCCACAAGTGGAATCGACTGTGATTCATGTGGATAACATCTCAGCAATCAAGCTTGCAAAGAATCCTGTTCAACATGGAAGGAGCAAGCACATTGATACCAGGTTCCATTTTCTAAGGGACCATGTGAAGCAAAAGACAATTGAGCTTGTCTATTGTCACACGAAGGAACAAGTGGCAGACATCTTCACTAAGCCATTACCAGTTGAATCATTCCGGCTGTTACGTGAAATGCTAGGCATGAAGGCGTTTTAATTTGAGGGGGCATGTTGGAAATTCAAATTAAAAGTCATGTGATCTGTCCATGTGATGCTAACCTCTCTTTACAGATTGTTTCCAGCAAAATATAATCATCATTGCTCCTTCATTATTCAG
The DNA here is from genome assembly GCF_963583255.1 of Pyrus communis. NCBI lineage: Eukaryota > Viridiplantae > Streptophyta > Magnoliopsida > Rosales > Rosaceae > Pyrus > Pyrus communis. The sequence continues at coordinate 605,904 of NC_084807.1, read as the reverse complement.
CCAAATGGTGATGAAAGACAGCAAGTGTGCTGCCATGTGATGTGCTAGCAGGAAGACATCAGTGTTCCTCCATGTGTTAGCCGAAAGGAAGGTATTACAACCTGCCATGATGCAATGCATGTGTATGCCAACTATCAAAGTTGCTGCATGTGTTTGAAAGGGTGTAAAGATGTGGAACACCATCATTCATTATATGTATTGTTGGATTGTTTATTTTTTCAGTTTTTGTATAAATAGGCCATCTTGCTAAGCCTTAGAGCATATCATCCAAATCCCATTTCCCATTCTCATTTTCAGCTTGTAAGCTATTGAGTTTGTAAACTCTCTTTTCATATATCAAAGTCCAAGTGTTTTTCAAAGCTTGTTGCTTCCCTCCTTTCTCTATTTCTTTGTCCAATTTTATTGAGAGTGAAAGTGAGAGGTGTGATAGAGTTTGTAAACTTATCACCCACATATTTTGGTATTGAGTTAGTAAACTCTTGTGAATACCAACAATCTTTTCATTTGGAGGAAATAGTGATTTTTGAGGGTTTTGTGTGCAACCTTTAAAGTTTAATTTTACTTGCTTTCAATCTGTTTTGAAAAATTTTATTTTGTCAAGTCATGAGGCATGGCGTCGATGTAATTGTTTGGTGTGGTACTGTTTCCTTCTTTGTATTAATTGAGCTTATAATGTATATTAAGGCATGTATTATAGATTTATTTTTCATATCAAATCTTAAATTATCGGTGTTAATAAGATTGATTTGGTTTTGTAGATCAGAATTTTTAAGGGACAAAATCAACCTATAAATTCAGTTCATATGAATGCTTCCGCTTATTTGGATTGTTGAATTGATCTTTACCTTTACTAGATTTTATTTTTCAATGTTGTTTGCAACATTATCGTGTTTCTTTATTATTAATACTACTAATTTGGTTTTGTAGATTAAGATTTTTAAGCGAGAATCAAGTTCAAAATTCAATTGAGGTATGAATCTTTTTGCTTATTTGGGCTGTTGAATTCATCCCTGCCTTTACTGCATTTTTTTTTTTTTTTACTGTTGTTTGGTGCATTCTGGTATTGATTTCATTGTAATTTTATGGATTTTAAGTGGTTATTTGGATTTTGGACTGTGAGAAGAATCTGGTGGGTTTTCAGGATAATCAAATAAGTTTGGGATTTTTACCTCTTCTCTCTATGCTTCTAGCCGTTGTATATATATATTTTTTCAATTGTTTGCATTTATTTTTTCCTTCGTTTTTACTCAATTTTTTTTTTTTTTACTTTTTCTCCATGTGTTACTTCATGTATGTTTCTCAATTGTTTGAATTTACTCTTTGCCTTCAGTATTTACTGAATTTATTGACTTTTTGTGCATGGGTATGGGTTAATCTATTTGTTATGAGTAATGATATTCTTACCATAATTTTATACTATATTTTTTTACCATCTTAGATGGTAGATAAGTTGAATAAGCTACATCATTTAATTTCAATTTTTTTATTAGTTAAAACACTTAAATAATCTTAGGTGGAAGATGGAGACTCCTCGTATACCACAATCATCATTTAATCAACAATCTTTTTATTAATTATTGATTAACATTTTGATTAAATGCTAATTAATTTAGATGATGTGGCTGTCCAACTCATCTGCTACTTAAGATGGTAAAGAAATGTGGTATAAAATTATGGTAAGAATAACATTATTGATTTGTTATATGTCATGGTTCAAGGTTTGGTTTCTTTCTTTTTTCTTTTTATAAATCCTCTCTCTTTACAATTTAAGTTGAATTACCATGGGATGTACAACAAAGGAGGCTAAAAAGCAGTCTCGCCCCATGAAAAGGCCATAAACAAAGCAAGGAAAAAGACCAGTGGTTAAAAAGGCTAAGTAGTCCGAAAGAGATTTATAACAAGACATAAAGCCAACTTTTGTCCAAATCCTAGACATCCCAATCTTCAATGGATGGGCTAAAAGCTAAATATTTTAGCCCGAAAAATTTAGCTTTTAGTTCAGAAACAGTTTTTCTACTTCAACCGTTCTAACCTAAAATTTTAACCCGAGATTATTAAAGAATGAATTTAGGTTTTTTTTTTGTTAAATTAAATTTAAAAAAAAAATATAAATATGTAGACTACCGTAAATTAATTTTATAAACATTTTAATTTAAAAAAAAAAATTTAATTCCGATAAATATTGAGTGGAGTCCACTCTGATTTCTGGGCTAAATTTTGGGCAGAATTTGGCCTTGGTTTAACATTTGACATTTAGCCCAAATTTTTCCCTTGGGTTGGATTGGGTTTTGGTGAAAATTTTGAGGGGTAATTTGGCTTTTAGCCCACTATTAAAGTTGGTTTAACCCAAAAAAATACAAAATGACAGCTAGCTACTCCAACGTGATCAATGTCACATCCCGGCCCGGGACGGACCACATCCCGGGCCCGCTCCACCACCGTAGCACGATATTGTCCGCTTTGGGCTTACCATTCCCTCACGGTTTTGTTTTTGGGAACTTGCTCCACCACCGTAGCACGATATTGTCCGCTTTGGGCTTACCATTCCCTCACGGTTTTGTTTTTGGGAACTCACGAGCAACTTCCCAGTGGGTCACCCATCATGGGATTGCTCTAGTCCCTTTCTCGCTTAACTTCGGAGTTCCTACGGAACCCGAAGCCAGTGAGCTCCCAAAATGCCTCGTGCTAGGTAGGGATTGGAATATACATTTAAGGATCACTCCCCTGGACGATGTGGGATGTTACAATCAACACCTTTGCTTCATTTTCTACGTTGGTGGGTTACCCTGAGCCCCTCAAATAATTAATAAATTATCCAAACGTGTTTTACCTTGGTGGGTTATCCTGAACCTCTCAATAATTAACAAATAAACCAACATACTTTCACAGTGCATCTACACTATTTGGTTCCAGGAAGTGATAAAACTGAAACTTGAACAATGTTTTAGCCCTCAAGTCTTAATTAAGTTTTTTTTTTTTGTTAAGTTTTGTCTACATAAAAACAAAATCACCAGCTCCCACTACATCATTAACTTTTGACACCTACAATTATTTTGAATTAATAGCACATAATAAAGCTACTTTAATTTTCTTCTTTGGGATTACTTTAATGATGCAGGCATCCTAGGTATTTTCTTCTCCGGGATTACTTTAATTATGCAGGCATCGTTGGTTGCATTGCCCTTAAAATGCATGCAATCTCGGACACGTAACAAAGTTGCTCACCTTGATGAGCAATTTTCCCTAAAAAAAATTGAGTGCATCAGTCACAGATCATGAACCATAAATTATAAAAATAGCGAAAAACTACAAAAGCAAGTGCCCCTTAGTTTGCGTCTAAGACCAAACTCAATTTTTGGCTAAATGCTATTTTTTAGGTTTTATTTCCCACCAAATCTAACCCAACTCATGTTAAATGTGTGGGTTAAAAGCTAAAACTTAAAAAAAAAGCCAGATATAACCTAGGATTTAGTCCAAGATTAGTAGAGTTGTCCCACCATATATGTGTATTTTATTTAGTTTTATATTTATAAATTCATTGAATCCAATGGTTAAGATCTAATTTGAAGAAATTCAAAGGAAAAATAATAATAATAAAAAAAATAACGGTCCAAATTTAAATCTAACAGCTAAAGTAATTAAAAAAATATCTTTTATGTGTTTCATATTTTTTCGTAGTGTTTAACGAGTTTCATGGTGTCGGTTTGTGATTTTTCAATATTTGTTAGAATCTAAATATTTTTAGGTTAATATGTTCATAAAATTAAATTATGATAGTCTACATAATTTTTTCTTTTAAAAAAGTTACTTTAAGAAAGAAAAAAATAGCCTAAATTCATTCTTTAATAATCTGGGGTTAAATTTTAGGCCTGAAGGGTTGGAGCAGAAAAGTTGTTTATGAGCTAAAAATTTTAGGTTTTAGCTCAAGGGTTGGAGATGATCTAAAGGTATATATAAAAGTCTAAAGGTGTGAACAAAAGTATAAAAGTATGTGTGTGAAAAAGTCTAAAGATGTGTAAAAAAAAGTCTAAATGTGTGTGAAAGTAAAGACTTTTGAACACTTATGTTTTATGTTGTTGTGTAAAATCTCTATAAAAGAGATGTCTATGTACGTTTGTAATCAATCACATTCCAGCAATAAGAAAAGAAAATATTTTTGTTATCAGAAGAAACTTGCTGCTAGTAGTCTAAAAAACATTCAGAGGAAGCACAAGCTTTTAGAAAATTAGTCTGAAAGTTTTTCTTACTATTAGCAGCAAGTTTCTTCCGATTACAAAAGCATTTTCTAATCTTATTGCTGGAATGAGATCGATTACAAACGTACAATGTTATCATCTGTTGTTTGAACCAGAACAATGCTTCTCCATATCTTTTGCATGTGAATAGGACATTGTAAGATCAGTTCCCCAAGTTTTTGTGTACAAGGACAATCTAGTGTTTTCAAATCTTTTATCTGCAACTACTGATGTGAATCGAGAATTAGGATGATTGCCAAGGGGAAATATCAGATTAACCTTTTCCGTATGTCAATAACAAAGTGTTTGCCAATGTTTTTTTTGTATAAAATGTATAAATGTAGACATTGGCCTGTAAAAAAATATTCACTACATTATCTATACAGCCTTCATTATCTTTGTGTAAATAGTATTAGTTTGGATTTCTATGCGTTTATATTTTGGGAGTTATATATTTTTAGAACATGTTCTATAGTTGAATTTTTACTCCTGCATACGGACACAGTTTTCTATTGAGTTTTTAAAATACAGCATAACGTTAAGGACCGAGCCGCCATTAATGACAATGTGACAAGTCTTTGTTTTTATACATGGAAGAACCTATGACACAAATAAAAATACAACATAACGTTAAGGACCAAACCGTCATTTGTGACATAGTGACAAGTCTTTGTTTTTATTGTTTTTATACGTGGAAGAACCCATGACACAAATAAAAATACAACATAACGTCAAGGATCGAGCCGCCATTTGTGACATCGTGGCAAGTCTTTGTTTTTATTGTTTTTATACGTGGAAGAACCCATGACACAAATAAAAATACAACATAACGTTAAGGACCAAGGCTAGTCCCACCAAGCCGCCATTTGTGACATTGTGACAAGTCTTTTTTTTATACGTGGAAGAACGAGTGGTTGGGTGAGAGGGGCATATAAAGACGAGCAGGGACGAGTCATCTTTCACGCAATACTATATTGTCCTTTACAAGCTTCTACTTTAATTCACTAGTGCTTTTACTTTTCCTGAATCCAAGTAATGGCGGAACGAATTCTCTACAACGTTGTGGGAGGGATCATTGAGAGGCTAGGCTCCCTTGCTTTCCAAGAGATTGGATTGATTTGGGGTGTCCAAGATGAGCTCCACAAGCTCCACGAAACAGTTGCCGGATTCCAAGCTGTTCTTCTTGACGCTGAGCAAAAGCAAGCCATCAATGAAGTCAAACTGTGGCTCGAAAGCGTAGAAGATGCAGTTTATGAAGCCGATGACGTGCTGGATGAGTTTGATATTGAAGCTCAGCGGAGACAAATGATGCGTGGCAATACTGAGGTTTCAAAGAAGGTACGCCTCTTATTCTCTAGCTCAAATCAACTTGCTTTGGGACTAAAGATGAGTCATAAGATAAAAGATATCAATAAGAGGTTTTGTGAGATTGCATCTCGTAGAACCTTTCACTTAGAAGTAAATCGTCAAGATACACGATTTATAATTAGAGAGAGGGTCACCCACTCATTTGTCCGGAAGGAAAATATTATAGGGAGAGATGAAGATAAAAAGGCAATTATCCAACTTTTGCTGGATCCCATCTCAACTGAGAACGTGTCAACCATTTCCATAGTTGGATTTGGAGGATTGGGGAAAACAGCACTTGCCCAACTCATATTCAATGATGAGGTGATTCAAAATCATTTTGAGTTGAAAATATGGACGTGTGTCTCAAATGTATTTGATTTGGATATACTGGCTAAGAAAATCCTAAAAGCTGACAAGCTTGATATGGATCAGCTGCAAAATGATCTTAGAGAAAAAGTGGATGGAAAGAAATACCTACTTGTGTTGGATGATATGTGGAATGAGAATCGAGAAAAATGGCTCAGTTTTAAGTACTTGTTAATGGGTGGTGGAAAAAATAGTAGAATACTAATAACTACTCGTAGTGAAACCGTTGCGAAGATATCAGACACAACTAAACCATACACCTTACGGGGTTTGAATGAAGAGCAAAGTTGGTCTTTATTTAAGGAAATGGCTTTTAAAGATGGAAAAGAGCCAGAGAATTCAACAATTAAGGCAATTGGGAAGGAAGTTGCAAGAAAATGTCAAGGAGTTCCACTCGCTATAAGGACAGTATGTGGGATATTGTGCACCAAGCATCACGAATCAGAATGGTTGAATTTCAAAGATAAGAAACTTTCAAAAATAAGTCAAGAAGAAAATGATATTTTACCAACACTTAAACTAAGTTATGATGTGCTCCCATCACATTTGAAGCATTGTTTTGCTTACTGTAACTTGTTTCCACTTGATTATGAGATCTATGTGCCGAGATTGATTCAACTTTGGGTGGCGCAAGGGTTAATTACGCCATCCAACGAAAACGAGTGTTTGGAGGACGTTGCATATGAATATTTCATGGAATTGTTGCGGAGATCCTTTTTTCAAGATGAAGAAAAAGATGCGTCTGGTATAATAAAAAGTTGTAAGATGCATGATCTCATGAATGAACTTGCAATCTTAGTGTCGGGGTCCAGAAGTGCCATAGTTGATCCGAATCAAAAGATTTTTTCTGAAAAGCTTCGCCATCTGTCTTTCAATTTTCATGTTGATTTGTCGAATTGGAAATTGCCAACATCCTTGCTAAAAGCAAATAAGAAAAGAACTTTTCTTTTTCCTCGCCAAGAATTTTCGACTGCTGTTGAGGAGTCATTATGTAATTCATTTTGTTCTACAATTGTCTCAAATTTTAAGTCATTGCGTATATTGAGTCTCAATGTAATACGAATGACAACATTACCTAGTTGTCTTAGAAAAATGAAACATTTGAGATATCTTGATCTTAGTCATAATCCCATCAAGAGACTCCCAGATTGGATAGTTGAACTTCAAATTTTGGAAACACTAGATCTCTCTGGTTGTAAGCATCTTGTGGAACTACCCAGTGGCATTGGGAAGATGATCAACTTAAGGCATTTCAACTTGATAGGCTGTAATAAATTGACTCGAATTCCCCGTGGATTAGGTGAATTGACTGGTCTTCGTACATTGGGTAGATTTGCTTTGAGTACAGACAATTCCATGTTGGGAGACAATGCTGGCCTTGGTGAACTGGCGAGGCTTAATGAATTAAGGGGAGTGCTATACATTAGAAATTTGAGGCACAAGAAAGATGTGATGTCAGAATCAAATGGTGGTGCAACTCTGAAGGAGAAACAACATCTCTGTTCGTTGGGTTTATTCTGGAAACGTGGAGAAGATGTAAACGCAGTTGATGAGAAGGATATTAGCATGTCATTGGAAGTATTGCAACCCCATCCAAATCTAAACAAGTTGTCCGTGCGGTTTTATGGTGGTGTGAGGTTTGCGAGTTGGTTGTCTTCTCTCATAAATATTGTTAATCTCACATTGGCTAACTGTTACAGATGCCAACATCTTCCACCCTTGGATCATTTGCCTTCCCTTAAGTTTCTTCAGCTTTCACGGTTGATACAGTTGGAGTACGTATCAGACAATGAGAGAGGTAATAGTATGAGTGATGAGATGATGAGAGTGTCATTCTTTCCCTCCCTGGAGAAGCTCTGGGTAGAATATTGCCCTGCTCTGAAGGGATGGTGGAGGGAGCACTCTCATAACAGTGCTGCTTCTTCATCAAAGCAAAATCTGTCATTCCCGCTCCCTTCGTTTCCTTGTCTTTCTGGATTGACGATCAGGCATTGTCCTATGATAAATTCCATGCCTCTGTATCCAAATGTGGATAGAATAGATCTCTATAGGACCAGCTCGAAGGTTCTTCCTTCCTTGTTTGTTAGAGGAGCGTCTGATATTACACATGATGTTGGTGTTGATGTTTCTGCCTCTTCTTCTTCCCCTCCTCTCTCCAAATTAACTTATATGTCACTTTATGGAATTGAGGATTTAGAATGTATAACGTCGGAAGGGATGGGCAACCTCACATCACTCCGATTGCTTTCAATTGAAAATTGCCCATATTTGGCATCAATACCGGAAGAAATAAGCAATCTCACTTCACTTCAGAAGCTTCAAATTGGATATTGCCCTAATTTGGCATCACTGCCAGAAGGGATTCGTCGACTTCCCTATTTAAGTACATTGAAAATTTGGGAGTGCCTCATGTTATGGTTCAGATGCAAGAAAGAAACAGGTGAGGACTGGCACAAGATTGCTCACATCCCAGACATTGATATTTATTAAGGTGCGTTTTCTAACTTGTTTCAATTTACATTTGGCTAATTCAGTGTTGTGAAGATTATGGCAGAGAAATTACTGTCATGGCAGGTAAACTGCCTTGAGAGCGATCTTCAAAACTTCTCTTTACTTTTGCATCACTTTTTTTTTCCACTCTTTTCTGAATACCCATCGAACTATCCCTACTGGTCTACTTCAGGTACTACTACCGTGACAGTTTAGTTCCTGCCTCTACCAAGCAACCAGCAAGATGACAATTTGTACGTTCTTCATTCAATTCAATTATTATTTTGGTGGGTTTAGGTTTTGCTTCTTAATTTACTTTTTCATTTTAAATTTTCAAACTACATAATATGGCTTCAAATTTTTATGGTTAGGTTTTGCTTCTTAATTTACTTTCATGGATATGCAGAACTGATTCAAAAAAGAAACAGATGAGATGAAGGAAGGTTCAAATAGGAGGGGAGGGGAGGGGAGGGGAAAAAAGAGGGGAGAGAATCCTATTCCAATAACCATATAGCTTTTGCCTATACAGGTAACTCATTTCTCTGGATGTGATAAATGAAGAAAGTTGGAGTTCTACCATGCAACAAATTGACAATATGAAGAGTAGCTCAACTTACTCATAAGCTCATGCAAGGTTGTTTCTTTCATCAATGTGAGATTCATTAACAATAAATATATTATCAAGATGTCTGATATTGATGAACGATATTCAGATTGATCTGCACGTTTCAGTTATACAAGTTATTTTGTTTTTCTCTGGTTTATTGTATTGAATGTGGATTTTCTCACTCAACACATCATATTTTCTTTTGTTGGTTTGCTTGCATTGTTATTTACTGTGCTTGTTTTGTACCTTGTTTCTTGCATTAATATCTCACTAGAAAGAGCTCTAAATTGGGTTTTGAACGTGCAGTGTAGTGGGATGGTCGCTTATTTTATACACAATGTTCGTCGTTGAGCTTCAACAGTTGATCATATGTGTCAGCGCTGCATGGAAGCATGAGAGGACATGTTAAAATCTTCAGCCCGTGATCACATCCCAGTGATTCCATCATCTATTCTTAAAATTTTCGACGTCGACGAGGCAAATAATCAGGCCTTGGTCCGTTGTAAACAGTGCACCTGTCCAGGTCCCAAATTGTTATGGGGCACCATAATTTTTTTAGTAGCAGATATAGAGATTAGTAACAACAACAAAAACACTTCGCCTTCTTCCTTCGCGAATCGCGACAGTGGCGACCAGAGCCTTTCTTCCAGATCGGTGCCCTTCCTTCGCAACTTTCCTTATCGCCCTCTAGACCTCCAAAATCGCTGCAGAAATTGCCCAAAACACGGCTGAATTTTACATAATCGGTTGCCATCGTTCACCGCTGCAGTCCCTCTGTGCGTAGCCCATTGAGCCTTCTGGGTACACTTTACTCCGAGCACAGAGTGATTACTAATATTTCGCTAAAATTGCCCATTTATGTGTTTAATTGTTAAATTGGTGATTATTAAGTGAGTAACTTTGATATTCCCAGATTGTTAAATTCACTTCTTGTTTTTCAGATTCGGACGAAAGATGGGTACTTAACGAGTTTGAGATGTGAAGGACTAATAGAAGTCGTGTTTGTCAGTGCAATTTCTGTTTGGTTTGAGACGTGAAGGACTAATGAGATCGCTTTGGTGGGGAGTGTTACTGATCCGTGAGTAAAATATTTGATTTTCTGGACACTTGATCAATGAAAGGACGATTATATTCACACATTTCAAATTACTTTTTTCACATTTTTTTAATTTTTTAATATTTTTCTATCAAGTGTTAGTAGTATGTAGAAAATATTAAAAAATTAAAAAGATGTGGGAGAAGTGATTTGGGGTATGAATATAATCTCTCTTAGTGAAAAGCCTTACTTTTCTAACTCCTTCCAATTTTTTTCAGCATATTGGTCCGGCCAAGTTGATTATTTCAAAATTTGAATGTTTAGCTCGCTATTTGGTGCTTCCTTATCTGAAGTTTTCAGGTTCTGTTGAAATTTCCTTTCGTGAAACTTATTGGGTAAAGTGATGAACATCCATGGGATACATTTTAAATTAGGCTCTAATGTGCTTCAAACTCAATTGAACTTGGTTACTGGCTTTTTTATTTTTATCTTAACCAGGTGATGCATGGATCTTAAATTCTCTAGAATAATCGCTGGGATTCGTCCTTGCAGATGAAGGTTTTGATGTATGGGTTGGGAATGTGTGTGGAACACGTTGGAGTAATGGACACACATCTTTATCATAAGAGAATAAGGTTTATGCTTTCTTGTAGGATTTTTGGGATTGGAGTTGGTAGGAATTGGCCTTATTTGATGCATCAGAAATGACGCGCTACATATAATCGACAACAAGCTCCAAAGTCTTTGTTGTTGGACATTCACAGGTCTTGCAACTCTTCATCTACTTCACATTTTCTTCCCCTGCTGCTACTTCTGGTGTTTACTCAATTTATTCTTGTTATTAGGGAACAATCATGTCTTTTAGCTGCTCTCACCCAACCGGAGATAGGAGAACTGGTTGCAGCTGCCGTTCTTTTCTGTCCAGTATCGTACTTGGAGCATATCACTCCTAAATCTTAGAATGGCCAGCATATTTGTTGATCAGGCATTCCTTATCTTCTTCAAGGCATTCCTTATCTTCTTCAGATGATTCTTTTTACTCAATGTTATTAGATTTATTAGTAGTAATCTTGTTATATTCTGTACATTATTTGCAGTGAACGTGGCGCCAACCTTTTGGATTCAATATGTGATGGCCATGTTGACTGCTTATATTATTGTGCTTTTGATCGTCGGGGTTTAGGTACTATGTCCCTCCCGTTGTATATTTTTTTCTTCAAGTAATATAAAATGGGCGTGAGGGCCTAGCCCCCCAGCTTCGACTGGGTTCCAGCCCTCTTTAAATATATCTTTTTAATATATGTTGGTGTATTAAAAAAAAACATATTTTGAGTGTTTGTCTCGGCGCCAAAAAACTCAGGACGACCTTGTAGTTTGGCCTTCTTTGGGTTCTTATTGCTGCTTTTGTTTCCAGTTTTAGTAGAATTAAAATGTAGCCACACCAATAATATAAATTAACCAAATCCCACGTTGTGCCGGGGGAACACAATAGTAGCGAAAAAGAACAGGAAAGGGAACCAAGCAACGACTATAATTTGGGAATTGAGATCCCTAGTGATCTTTGTATTTGATGTTCGTGGATTAAGAGATTTAGATCACTCAATTTTAATCTACAATTCATATATTTCAATGACCCACTTCATAAAAACCTAAAAATTTAAATATTTCGGGTCTCATTCTCTCTCTTGAATGGTTAGAATCTCTCAGTTTACAGGCTCGGTTTACAGACTGCATACACAAAAATTTGTATTGGATCTCATCTCATAATTTGGTTTGAGAGGTGAGAATTTTGACACGTGGTTTTTCTTTTTCCAAATTTTCAACTTTCAGTGCCGTTGGTTGGCCCAAGTTCTTACCACAATGCAATTGTCTCTACTCTCATTGAGTGAAAGAAGTTAGAAAAATTGGACTAAACCACAAGATGATATAATAATTAATAATTTGACATTGAACCCGTCTTATACATAAGTCAAACATAAACCCTCCCGCTAATATATAAGACGGCATATTATTACGTTGTAGTATTGGGGACAAATAATTCACAACTAGATATTTGTGTTGTAAAATAGGCAGTATGTGTGCAATAGAATAAATGAAATAAGACACAATATTTACAAGGTTCCTCTACAGTCAGTGTAACTGGAGTACGTCCTAGGGGCAACAGTGGTGCTTTTATTTATAATATGGAATAATAAGAGTACAAAGATAATTCTAACTATTTTCTCCCTCTTCTTTCTCTCTCTTTTCCTTCTTTCTTTTCTCTCTTCCTTCCTGTTTCTTCCTTCCGATTTTGTGTGTGTGTCAGTGCTCCCCTCATTCTCATTCATTTTATAGGCAAACGACACTATTTATGTGGGCCATCCACATATTATTTATAACACCTCCCCTTGGATGGCCATATGTAAATATCAGTTGCCTTGTTAAAATATTGATTAGTTTTGGATGCTCCCCCTGATAAGTATTTGCCCCTAATTTCAAATTCTCTTATGCGTGTCAATGCAATACCTTGACTTTTGTGGGCTTATCGTTGATCATTGTGCTTCAGTCTCTTGCATAGCAGAAGTTGTGCGCAACATTTGCCTTTGAATGATCCTTCAAAACATCGATTCTCAGTGACTCATCCATGCTTGGCATCTTCAGTGTAAAGAGCCAACATCATATCAACTGTTCTAAGGTACTTGTTGAAGAAATCTGAGACATATCAACAGTTAAAGATGACTACTCGAGAGCAATGCAGGGTAAGCTGACACGCCCCAACCGTGATAACCCAAATATCAGGGTAGGCAAATGTTGGCCAACACACTACTAGAGTAGGAGAAGACCCTAAGAATGCTCTGATACCAAACTGACACGCCCCAACCTCGATAACCCCAAATATCAGGGGAGGCACGTGCTGGCCGACACCCGAGGGTGCCGATGCCATTTTAAACATGCATATAAGTAAAAGATATGCAATTAAAATGTAAAATATCATAGCAGGAACGTGTTCAGAGCATACAACTATTAAGAATAATATGGAAGAATTACTAGGAAAATATACGAACAAAGGAATGATAACTTTACTAAGAAGACTCGAGAATACATATGCAGAAGTGTCCTGACGCCGGGGTCATATGCCTCGATCTTGACTCCTGAGGGGGCGCAAAACCAGAAAAGTTGAGTGGACCAAAGTTTATAATAATACTAATAATAGGAAAACCATTTTCTTTATGAACATAATAACTCCCTATTTTGAAAACATATATAATACTAGATAACAGATTTTCTAAAAACCCTAGCATGCCATGTAAACATTTATAAAAACAGTACAAGCAAAACCATGCTAAAAATGCTGGAAACGTCGCCCGAAGGCAAATCCGTAAATCTCATCAGTGAAGTACTCAACTAGGGGTATCATAGTCGCCCGAATGCCAGTACATGTCCATCACCCAAAGGTGAAGCTGAATAACAAGTCCATCACCCGAAGGTGAAGCTGTATAAAATAGCATACATCTACACCGATACTAGCCGTGGCTAGTGAAGCTATCTGACACCGTTTTTGGTGGTGAAGTTGGGGGTATATAATATATCATATCTCACTCCTCCATCATATGTGTCCAATGGCCGTAGACAATACTCGTGGTGTGCGGATGTGTCGTATGATAACCCATTAGGTAAGTACTAAAAACATATCTCAAAACTCGTATCAAACCTCGAACCATCTTCATAACCATAATAAATCCATATCCATAAATCCAACATATTTGTAAATCCGTAATATAAATTATATACGAAAGCCATAGAAATTAATATATGCAAAACCATAGAAATCAATAAATCATAATTATAAAAATTCAGAAAACATAATATAAAGCATATTCAATGCATGTAATATGAAATGCATGCTAGGTTATTAGTTTATAAAAATATATAGTTAAGAAGGGGTCCACTCACTAGTTTTTCCATTGCCCGAAAACCGCTCGAACTAGTGAGGATGACGTCGCTTCCCGCTAACGTGCCTAAACACAATTAGGGACATTTTAGTAAAACTATACTAAAACATTATAATTTTGGAAAACGGATGCCGGATTCAGATTCAACACGTCGAGGAACCTTGGGTTTTTCCTCCACGCATCGCCGTATGCTCCGCCTCGCGTGGCGGTTGGCCGCCTTAACTCATCGGAAAATCCAACAACTCCAAAAATTCTCAATTTTTACAAGAATGAAGATCTCAATGAATGGACCAACTTTCATACCTATGACTAAGGCCAATTTGGCCAGGAAAAGCCCCCATTTCACTAAAACCTGTCGGAACCCTAGAAATGGGTGGTTTCTGATTCGACTCTAAACAAGCTCTGACGCCTCAACTAATGCATGGGCTTTGTTCCTGAGGTTGAGAAGAGTCTATTGGTGGTGGTGGTTGGCTAAGTTTGCTTCAAGAATGGTGGATCGCCACCATGAGACCCGTCACACCCACTGGTGCTATTCTCCACGAAATGAAACCAAATCTCGTCAAGTTTGGGGTGGAATTCATAGCAAGGATGTCGTGGTGATGTTTACAGGTGATGGTTGGCCATGAAAATCTAGGAAAACGCAGTGAAAGGCGTTGGAAAAGCCGCGAAACACCGCGTTGGAGATCGGGTCGCAACATGGAAACGGGTCGAGGGTCCGATCGGCTACCCCCTCAACTCTCTCATTTCCCTTCCTTTTTCTCCTCTCCCATTGGTTCTCTCCTTTTCTCCCTTTCCTAATTGGTCCGGTTCCTCCCTTTTACCTCTTTTCCTTTCCATCACAGCCACACATAGCTTCCCAGATTTTGCTCCAACAATCTGGAGCATTCCAGAAAATGATCAAATGACCATTTTGTCATCCACTTCATTCGTTAATAACTCATTCATTATAACTCTAAATTGTGTTATGTTTGCGCCCACGCGTTTGTACCAACAAGTACTACGAGAATACACCAAGAAAATGAATCTTACGTGACTTGACAAGACGATCAACAACAGTCAATGCATTTGCCTTGAAGGGCATTTTCAAAATTTCACATTTTAAAATTATAAAAACTGTAATTTTTTGGAACGGGTCGTTACATTATATCATTATTTACATCAATTAGTGAACTTCTAGTCTTTAATTAATAGTCTATGGACTGAGACTCTTATGGCCTTTATTACAATTAAGTTATGGCACTCTTACGATACTCATCAAGGAACTTCACGTCCTGCTCTTGAGAATCAAGGGACTTCATGCCCGATCTTTTTGTATAATAATGATCAAGGAAATTCAGGTCCGATCTTTTTTTTTACATGACGGAACTTCGAGTCCAATCATTTTATATGATGAGGATCAAGAAACTGCAGGTTCTGGTCTGATTCAGGAACTTCAGGTCTTGTATATACTCATCATAACAAAAATAAGTACAATAAATAAATTAAAGAAATAGGTAGTAATTCCAACCATAGTAAATAAATTGCTTTTTAAGTAACTAAAGCTTGTGACAAGGGCTTTAATTCAGTATCATTCACATAAATAAATCAAAACTTAAAGTAGTGGGCGGTAATTCTAACCATTGTAAATAAATTGTTTTAAAATAAATAGAACTAGTGAAAAAATAACAAAATAATACAGTAATTCTAACCATTCACAAAAATAACAAAATTACCGAAAATAATACAAAATACATATAGAGTCACAACTAGCTGTTAGTACCCGCGCGTTGCTGCGGGTTTTTAAACCGTATAAAACATGTAGAAAGTTATGATGTATATACATGATACACATTATTTACACACGTGAAAAACCAATTACAACCTTAAAAAGGTTTTTACTTCAACATAACAAAAACATTTTGCATGAATTTTAGTATGAACTAACTAATATATATCAAGGGATTCCCTCTAATATACAATTTGCACAACTCAAGAATTGAAGGGTGATTGAAATAGTTTGCTCAAAAAGAAATAACATAGCAAGAAGTGAAAAATGGAAAACCCAACCTATGTAAAAATAACATTATTTCTAGACATATTTGAAGTGCCGAATATGGGAACATATTTATTAGTCATCGGATTACAAACCTTAGCAAGAACAAACAACAATTTCTGCACCCATTGTTTTCTAGCTTCATCGTTCGCATAGTCGGAGCTACGTCACAAATCTCTCCACGTCTTTGAGACTTTTTTGAGCAATCCATGATACCATGTGACACTGTTGGCAAACATTTCATTTTGAAATCATCAGGAAATCCAAGAATAATATACTGGGGCAAAGATTCTCTATATTCGAAAAAATTATTAAATAAAACCAACCAAATACTTGAGACGAAAAAGGGAGAAACTACATGCATATAGAACCGAAGGAGAAAATTTACATATAGAAAATACAATGCTCTAAGCACAAACCCAGAAGCACAAAACACATAATTGATATTCACATTAATCAGCTATGCCAGAATCACTAACCAAGAAAGACCTGATAGTAAACAGTTTTAGTTATGTACAGAGTTTGCATCTGCTGCAAGTCTGCAAGTACTTTTGCCGGGACTCCATTGATGGGAAGGGAAAAAGAATTAGACTCTAACATAAAGTATTTTATAAATATCATACATTATCATGAATAACATGTATTTTGAAATTATAGATACAATTTATACATGAATAGAGTAGACAACGGGAACTGCTAAAGCAACAATATAAAAAACAAAAAGTTTTTTGTGGACATAAAGCCTATGATAAACGTCAAGTAATTGACATTAAGCCAAAAAGATATCTGCAAAAGTGTAATTAACCCGACCTAGTTTAATTCATGAACTCAACTCGGTTATCCCATCATATTCTTAATAACTATCCAATCCATGAATGAGATATTGTTGGATCATCATCCAAGAACTGATTCAGATGATTCCCATTGTCAAATAGATTTTCCCTAGTCAACATAAAAGCATTGTTGAGAACCAATGGAAGAAAATATATATGTTAACAATAGAACCATATATGTGAGGCAAGTTGATTTCACACGAAAATAAAAAGTGAAATTGTCCGCTTAAAAGTCATGCATTATTGTTTAAGAAATATGTCAGCGCGTCCATTCTTCTAAGATAACGATGAATTATGGCTAGCTGAGACCTCATTTTCAAAGATCTCCTCTTGTAAATCAAATGTAATTTTTCTTGAAGGTAAATCTTTGGTAACAACCCATAACCCAGAACAATGTTTAAAAGCCAATTTATAAACTGAAAACTACGTAACTTTACGTCTCTTTTAGAAGGTAACTTTTTGTTCTAATCCATAACCTAGAACAATGTTCAAAACCTCAATCTGAAATTTTATCTGGGTACTAACTTCTATAATTTCCAAGTCACAAAATTCCAGTAAGGGTATGCCGAAACACAAAATCAAAAATTCAATTTCTTTGGGTACAGGACAACATAAAGATTGAGACTTTTTTTTTATTTCTACAACTCTACACACTTTCGAGCCTTACATTTTCCCGGAAACAAACAGAAAGTGAAAGAAGTCGTACTTGGTTTGAAAGAGAACCCAAAAATTTGAACAAAAAAAAAAAAAGAGAACCGAAAAACGAAACCGAAACAAATATGTCCGAGAACTCACCAGGAAACCCAAGCTTTCTGGGTTTAAAATTTCTTCAAATCAGAATGGAGGCAAGCTTTCCTGGGTATGGCAGAGTGGAATTGGACTTGGATGAGGCGAATTCAAGGAATTTTAGTTTTGTTGTGAGGAGAACAACATGAACAACGCTTGAGGAATTTCTTCGAATCGGAACATATAGACAGCATATGTTCTGGTTCGTGCAAAATAGGGAGAGAGAACTGGAGTTCGTGTAGCAAATGGAGGACTACCGGAAGCAAATGAAAAGCCCAGCTTTGTGAGAGAAAGAAGTGGAAACGGAAGGAAAATTCGAGACGTTGGGGAAGCGGAGCAGTCGACGATGATCGACGCGTGGGCAAATAAGTAAATCCACTGTATATATACATGGTGCCATCATTACTTCCCGTTTTAAAAGTCATCACCTATATATATATATATATATATATATATGTATATGTGTGTGTGTATTTGTTGAAAAGTCTAGTGGGTAATGAATGCCCACACAATATATTAGCAAAAGTCTTCAGCATGGACAGAAGTTTTCAATGCCCATGCAAAACAAAAATTGAATATGTAAATACATAGAAATTGTATTGTCAACAGAAAGTGTCGTAAGTTTCAATATGCAGTTAATGCATCAGTTTGGAGTTGCTCTATAAATAGAGCACTCCGTATGTTTTCAAGTTACAGAAAAAGATAAGAAGAAGAGAACGAGAGAAAAATATCAGTAACATCATCTATTTCTCTGCCTTTTATTTGTTATCCTCTTGTGCTATAGTTTTAGTGTGACATTTTACATCTACCTTGCACCTACCATTAAAAATGTTATTCCTCTAATTTTGACCTATTTATAACACGTTATCAGCACGAGTCTCTAAATATAATTATTCTCTCATCTCTTTACTGTTCATCTTCTTCCTCTGCCTCAACTGCGCGGTATACCCTCGCGACGAACTGTTTGCTCCATGCCTGCTCTTAATTCTCAATCTAACGGTTACATACATCTTTGATTACTTGTTTGGTGTAGAGATTGATTACTAACCCAGTATTTATTTATGTTAATTTTACTGCAACCCAAGATGGTGCGGTACAATCGCCCATCTTGAACTGCAAATTTATTCTTACTGCGATCCAAGACAGTGCGGTATTATCGCCTATCTTGGACTGCATATTTAATTTTATTGCAAATTTTAGGTGGAGCGGTATAATCGCACACCCTACCCTGCATATATTAATTTACCTGTTGTTTAATTTCATTCCAATTTTAGGTGGTGCGGTATAATCACCCACACTACTCTGCATATTTAATTTTCCTGTTACTTGAGTGGTGTGGAATAATCGCCCATTCTATATTACATTATTTCAATGAGAATGATGCGGTACAATCGCCCTCCTCATTCACCCTGAAAATCTCGAGCCAGAAGTTTCGAGTGCTTATCATTTTGGCCTGAATATCAAAATGAAAAATTTATAAGAACCAGAAGTTATAACATCATATTCCTCCAGGAATACATATTATTGCAAGTTCTTACACATCTCATTTTCTTTCAGAAAAGAAAATGGCAAACTTGACGAAGCTTGAATTTGCTGCCCTGGATATTACCGGGAAGAATTACCTGATCTGGGTACTGGATACCAAGATCCATCTGGAAGTAGGGAATCTTAGAGATACCATCAGGAAAGGGAGTAGCTCATCCTCTCAAGATCGGGTAAAGGCCATGATTTTCATTCGCCGCCATCTTGATGAGGCGCTAAAGAGCGAGTACTTAACGGTTGAAGATCTGTTAGCTCTCTGGAATGCCTTGAGAAACAGATACAATCACCAGACAACGGTGATTCTTCCAAGGGCCCGCTATGAGTGGAATCATCTGAGAATCCAAGACATCAAGTCAGTGACAGAATACAATTCTGCATTATGAAGCTCTGTGGGGACATTATTACTGAGGAACATATGCTGGAAAAGACTCTCAGTACATTTCATGCCTCCAACGTGCTCCTGCAGCAGCAGTATAGAGCGCGAGGCTACACTGAGTACAACCAGCTGATATCTGTGCTCTTAGTAGCTGAACAGAACAATGAGTTCCTGATGAAAAATCATCATTCCCGACCTACTGGATCTGCACCATTCCCAGAAATGAATGATGCTTCCCTCGAAATGAACGCCACATCCTCTGGTGGTGATAATAATAAACGAGGACGTGGCCACAAGGGAGGTCGATGAAATAGGAAAGGCAAGAACCATGGAGTTCAGTTTCACAACCAGGTTCCGAGACATAATTCAGGCACGAGCTTCAAAAATGTGAATCGCCACAAAGGCAAAGCTTATATGAACAATGTTCCTAGAAACTCTGAAGGAGGCTGTCATAGGTGTGGTATTAAGCCTCCTTGTCGTACCCCAAAACATCTAGTGGATTTGTATTAAGCCTCCCTCAAGAAGAAGGGTGTCGAGACCAATTTTCTCGACCAGGCTAAACCAATGGATATACCTGATCCAGTGTTTGACTTATCAGGGCAGTTGAACACAACTCATCTAGATGTTCCAGACTTTATTGTGGAAAGGGGAAATGAAGTATACCGGTCCGATTAAATCATTGATGTACTTTTATTATGCTGAACTTGTAGTATTTCAGATTCAATAAAAGTAGCATGTAAATTTCTTGTTATAACTTGTTTTTAACTCTGATTCTCTTATTCAGAGAGCATGAATAAAAACTGTGGTGATTCTCAGAACATGAGAAATGGCGGAGATATTTGTCTTGCAGACAGTGCAACCATACATACAATACTTCGTGATCGAAAATATTTCTCAAACTTAATACTTACAAGAGTAAGGGTAACAACAATATCAGGACCTTCAGATGTAATTCAAGGTTCAGGGGAAGCCCATATTATGTTACCAAATGGAACAATATTGTCCATACAGAATGCATTGTATGCTACTCGATCTACTTGAAATTTGTTAAGTTTCAAAGACGTACGTTTAAATGGATACCACATTGAAACAAAAAGTGCAGAAAATGTGGAGTATCTATGCATTACCTCCAATGATACCCAGAAGCGTATATTTGAGAAGTTGCGTGGTATGTCGAGTGGATTGTATTATACATACATAAGGACAATTGAATCAAATACTGTCATGAACCAGAAGTTCATTGATTCAAAAGTTTACATGCTTTGGCATGACCGTCTGGGTCATCCAGGATCTACCATGATACGTAGGATCATTACCAACTCTAATGGACATTCATTAGTAAGCAGACATATTGCTGCCTCAAATGATAACCCTTGCAAAGCTTGTTCTCAAGGGAAGTTGGTAATTAGACAATCACAACTAAAGGTTGATACTGAATCCTCATCATTTCTGCAAAGAATTCAAGGGGATATTTGTGGGCCTATTTAACCATCATGTGGACCATTTCGATATTTTATGGCTTTGGTTGATGCATCTACCCGATGGTCACATGTTTGTCTATTGTCTACTCGGAATGTAGCATTTGCGAGACTCCTTGCTCAGATAATTAAGTTACGAGCACAGTTCCCAGATTATCCTATTAAGTCAATCCGACTTGATAATGCTGGTGAATTTATGTCTCAAACCTTTGATGATTATTGCATGACATTGTGCATTGATGTTGAACACCCTATTCCTCATGTCCATACTCAAAATGGTTTAGCAGAAGCATTAATCAAGCGACTCCAGTTAATAGCTCGCACTCTGCTTATGAAAACCAAATTGCCAGTTTATGCATGGGGACATGTCATCTTACATGCTGCATCATTGGTTCGATTGAGACCTATAGCCAACCATCAATACTCTTCAGTACAACTCGTGTTTGGACATCAGCCAAACATTTCCCATTTACGAGTTTTTGGTTGTGCTGTTTATGTGCCCATTGCACCACCGCAACGCACTAAAATGAGACCTCAGCGTAGACTGAGAATTTATGTGGGTTTTGATTCACCATCTATCATTAGATATTTGGAACCCTTGACAAGTGATATGTTTACAGCTCGTTTTGCTGATTGTCACTTTGATGAGACAATTTTCTCGTCGTTAGGGGGAGAAAAGACAGTTCCAGAAGAACGGAAATAGCTGACATGGGTTGTTCCCACCTAGTCTCATTTTGATCATCGCAGCATTCAATGTGAAAATGAAGTGAGAATGATCGTTCATCTTCAAAGCATTGCCAATCAAATGCCAGATGCATTTAATGATGCTATAAAAGTGACAAAATCACATATACTAGCAGCAAATGCACCTGCAAGAATTGATGTCCCTGTTGGACAAAATAAAGTGGTAGCGAATTATTCATCTGGTGCACGCCTGAAGCGTGGTAGACCCCAAGGTTCAAAATATTCAGCCCCTCGAAAGAGAAAGTCGAGGGCACAACTGAATCCAAATGAAATCATTCAGGAAGAGAAAATGAATGATACATCCATAATTCATGATTCTAGACTTCCAGAAAAAGAAAATGTCCTTGATGAGACATATGTCCCTGAAGAGACAGAAGTACATGAAAGCAAAGAAATCTCTATAAATTATGCATGTACAAATGAATTGTGGGATCAGAATGAAATAATCATCGATGATATGTTTGCATTCGCAGTAGCCATTGAAATCATCTTAAGTGATGACATTGAGCCCCGCTCTGTTGATGAATGCAAACAGAGACAGGATTGGCCTAAGTGGAAAGATACAATCCAAGCAGAATTAAATTCCTTGGAAAGGCAGAATGTTTTTGGACCAGTAGTCCAAAACCCGCCTAGTGTTAACCCCGTGGGTTACAAATGGGTATTCACAAGGAAACGCAATGAGAAAAACAAGATCACAAGATACAAAGCACGACTCGTTGCACAAGGTTTTTCTCAAAGACCTGGAATTGATTATGAGGAGACATACTCTCCTGTAATGGACGCAATTACGTTCCGTTACTTAATAAGTTTAGTAGTTTCAGAAAGACTTGACATGCGACTTATGGATGTCATCACTGCGTATTTATATGGAGAATTAGATACTGACATCTATATGAAAGTCCTAGAAGGACTTAAGTTGCCTGAAAAAAAGTAACAACCCACGAGGTATGCTCTCGATCAAATTAAGGCGATCATCGTATGGTCTAAAACAATCTGGACGAATGTGGTATAATCGTCTCATTGAGTATTTGATCAAAGAAGGGTATATCAACAATGTTATTTGCCCTTGTGTGTTCATTAAGAAATCCAATTCTGGATTCGCTATAATGGCAGTATATGTTGATGATATGAATCTAGTTGGAACTCCTGAAAAGCTCAATAAAACTGCTGAATATCTGAAAAGCGAATTTGAAATGAAAGACCTTGGGAAAACAAAATATTGTCTCGGCCTGCAGATCGAGCATTGTGCTAGTAGAATTTTGGTCCACCAATCAGCTTACATTGAAAAAATTCTGAAGCGATTTGGTATGGACAAGACTTATCCACTAAGCACGCCAATGGTCGTTCGTTCTTTGGACATTAAGAAAGATCCATTTCGTCCAAAAGAAGATGATGAACTGGTCCTTGGTCCAGAAGTACCATATCTGAGTGTAGTAGGTGCTTTGTTGTATTTAGCACAATGTACTAGACCAGATATAGCATTTTCAGTTAACTTGTTAGCAAGGTATAGCTCTGCTCCAACAATTCGCCATTGGAAGGGTATAAAAGATGTATTGCGATACCTTCGTGGGACAACAAACATGAGTCTCTTCTACTCAAAGAACTCCACAGATGACCAGGTCCTTGTTGGATATGCAGATGCTGGCTTCCTCTCTGATCCGCATAAAGCCCGCTCACAAACTGGATATGTGTTTAAGAATGGAGATACAGCAATCTCATGGCATTCAACCAAGCAAACATTAGTTGCTACATCTTCAAATCATTCAGAAATACTTGCTTTACATGAAGCAAGTCGTGAATGTTCTTGGTTAAGATCAATGATCCATCATATTCGGAATTCATGCAGTCTAGCTTCGAAGACAGACAACCTAACTGTCATCCATAAAGATAATGCAGCATGTGTTGCCCAAATGAAAGAATGATTCATCAAGGGCGATAAGACTAAACACATTTCTCCAAAGTTTTTCAGTGCTCATGAGCTTCAGAAGGCTAAAGTTATTAAAGTCAGACAAATCCGTTCAAATGAAAATCTGGCAGACTTGTTCACCAAATCTCTACCAAAGTGCACATTTCAGAAGTTAGTGCAAGGCATCGGATTACGTCGACTTACCAAACAGCTAAATTTGGATAATGCGGAATCAGGGGGAGATACATATCAGGGGGAGTATCCATGATACATGCTTGTTGTACTCTTTTTCCTTAGATTAGGATTTTTCCCACTGGGTTTTTCCTATCAAGGTTTTAACGAGGCAACATAAGCATACTTGACACTATATCAACGATCCAGGAAAAGTTGTACTCTTTTTCCTTCACTATGGTTTTTTCCCACTGGGTTTTTCCAAGCAAGGTTTTAACGAGGCAACTCATGTTGATATGTGGGCATCCAAGGGGAAGTGTTGAAAAGTCTGGTGGGTAATGAATGCCCACACAGTATATTAGCAAAAGTCTTCAGCATGGGCAGAAGTTTTCAATGTTCATGCAAAGCAAAAGTTGAATATGTAAATATATAGAAATTGTATTGTCAACAGAAGGTGTCGTAAGTTTCAATATGCAGTTAATGCATCAGTTTGGAGTTGCTCTATAAATAGAGCACTCCGTATGTTTTCAAGTTATAGAAAAAGATAAGAAGAAGAGAACGAGAGAAAAATATCAGTAACATCAACTATTTCTCTGTCTTTTATTTGTTATCCTCTTGTGCTATAGTTTTAGTGTGGCATTTTACATCTACCTTGCACCTACCCCTTAAAAAGGTTATTCCTCTAATTTTGACCTATTTATAACAATATTTTTTTTTCTTTTTTTTTCTTTTCACATGGTGCCCATGCATCATTCCAAAACCTTTTTTTTTATTTTATTTTTTTCTTCTTTTCACTTGGTGCCACTACCAACGCACCATTCTAAAAGCTGTGTATTTTTTTTTTCTTTCTTTTTCAAGCTCAGCAGCTCTCTCTCACTTGAGCTCCAGAGGCAGGACCTTAGACTCTGACAACATCAATAGTTGATCCGTGCAAAAATTCACAATTTTTCCTTAGTTAAGTAGGTAAAGGATCGCCTACTCCTCCATAATCCGTCAGAGAAGCACGTTTGGCTCTGCAACTTATGCCGCAGTGCTTGAAGTATTCTCCTCATGCGTTCTCCCTCCGAGCATTGTGGCTTTCAACTCCTTTTGTTGTGGCCAATAAAACAACAAATACTACTGCCATCACCATCTCAAATAACTGAATATTTATGGGAGTCTTCGAGATCCGTCGAGAACGATGCGATCTGGGTTTCCAAGTTTGATGAGATTCTTCTGGATCTTTGGAAACCAGTTGTCAAGTACAAATTTTCTTATCTCGTGACAACTACAGGTTATTGTAAATTTCAATTTTATTGGAATTCGATGGGGCGCTTCTATCGTGGTGGGAGAGACGAAAAATAAATGAAAAAAATGAACATACCTAAGAACGGAAAAGGATCCTCTCTAGATCCTCTTTGTGGGGATCCAGGGCTCCATCAATTACGACCGTTCATCGTATATTGTACAGTTAGTTTTCATACTATTTATATTCAATTTTAAATTTAAAATGATTTATGACCGCACGATGTACGATGAACAACAGTAATTGATAGATCCCCTGGATCCTCAAAAAAGAGGATTCGGAGAGGATCATTTTCCCCTAAGAACGATGTCATCTTGAGCCATTATTTCAGGTCTGGATTTTGTTTAGTGTTTTCCATTTAGGCAAGAGCTTCTCGTGCTGATAACGTGTTGTAAAACAGGCGATATGTGTGCAGTGAAATAAATTAAACAAGACACAATATTTACGAGGTTCCTCTATAATTAGTATGACTAGAGTACGTCCTAGGAGCGGTAGTGGTGCTTTCATTTATAATCTGGAATAATAAGCATACAAATATAACTCTCACTATTTTCTCTCTATTCTTTCCCTCTTCCTTCTCTCTCTTTTCTTTCCTTCTTTTCTCTCTTCCTTCCTTCCTGGTTCCTTCTTCCGATTTTGTGTAAGTGCTTTCCTCCTCCTCATTCATTTTATAGGCAAAGGACACTAATCATGTGGATCATCCGCATATTATTTATAACAATTTGTGAATATTACAAATATTCACTTAACCAATAGAACAATTCATGACAAAAAATAAATGAAACCAACAACAAAAATAATCACTAGTCATGAAATGGCGTTGAGTCCCTCGATGATTAAAGTTGTGAAAGCATCCATTCGAGGCTTTGGTAGGACCAAGCCAACCTCAATGCCACCCGACATGTCTCTACTCTCACTGAGTGAAATGCCTGTCACACCATCAATTCCAATCTCCTCTATCTTTCTAGGCCTGCCCCATCCAAAATCTGTCTCATACAGATCCACCTTCGGCGACCCGAGAACCACGACGTGGAGCTCCGACCCGAACATCTCCTCCCACTCCGAAATCCACTTCTCTGCCCCTCCCAAAATGGCCTTGTCTAACTTCTTAATAGTATTTCCGATTGCCTTTGCCGCAACAACAACTCCATTTGCCCCTACTAGCGCTTTCCTTGACGCCACTGACCGGCCAAATCCAACACAATTACCGACATACGTAGCTGGTACTGGATGACCCAAACGAGTTATCCCGCCCGCAATAAACCCAAAATAATTTGGATCTTCATCGCAATACGTACTGTAGTTGTTATCATTTTCTTGGGTTTTAAGCAAACAAACCCATATAAATGCACACGTTAGGACATATGGTGTTAAATGTACCGGATGCGACTCATTTCCCTTGTTGCATAGCTCAATAATCCAATTCTTGATGCTCTCCATTTGGGCCAAGTCAATCAAAAATGTTGCCCGAATCATGTTTTTCGGTTGCCCGTTAACAATGGCATTCTTATTAGCACCTAGAACCACTCCTTGTGAAGAAATTCGCTTCCACCACTCCTTCAAGAAGATACCCTCGAGACCAAGTGCATCAACAATAGCCGTACGATCATAGTAGGGCGCTGATTGTACGGCTATGTTTGACGAGTCTCCGAGACGGGAAAAGGAGGCCCAAGCCTTGATGAAATTGTTAAAGGTCCTCTCATCACCGACAACTTGGTGGTACGCAAGCCCAATGCAAATCCCACAATTTGGGAACACTGTAATTTGAACACTTAACAAAGAAATATTTGCTGCTCGTGCCTCGTTACTACGATGTGGTATACTACCTGTCGACGCTAGCTCGGGCACAAGTGTGTGAAACTCTACCGCATCTCTTTGGGAATTGCTCGAGAGATACTCAAAGTCGCCGTCCGACTCAGCGACAGTCAATGACACCGAGTCGCCTTGCGTGTAGAGGAGCTCGGGCTTTTCGGGATGAGGCCGGGCCAGTAGGGTTCCGGCGAAAGGGTAAAATTGTTGGAGAGCGAGGGAGAGAGAGTGCTTGATGTTTGGGAGGGCGGTGGAAGTGAAATGGGAAGTGGGAAATGGGAAGTCATAGAAGAAAAGAGGTAGGCTCGGAGAGAAGAAGAGCCATGGTATGTCAAGGAAGGTTAGAGGGAGAGAGGGTTTTGGAGCAGCTGATGAGTTTGGTGGGGGAGATACTTGGCATTTCTCAAGAAGTTTGGGTTTGGAGAGTCTTGCCATGGATGAGAAAAAGAGGAGAGGAAGATAACACAGGAGTGGTGAGCAGAAAGCTAAACTGTTATTGTGACGAATGAAAGATGTTGCATAATTGCATTTGATATAGAGAGTGCGTGGTCAGCTTAATGTTATTCATACCATATTTTTATATCACATTTATATACCACCTTAGGTGGCATCTGATGTGGACAATCATATCATTTGAAAAATTTGCAAAACCCAAGAAAAGAAAGGAGAAAGACTTCTATTATACTACAATCATCATTTAATTAACTAGTTTTTCTTAATCATTAGTTTATTAAATAATGAACTAAATTTAAAAATATGATTAATTCAAATGATATGGCTATTTACATTAAATAACACCTAAGATGATATAAAAATATGGTACAAAAATATGGTATGAATAATATTGTTTTTCTCACAATCAACTGTTATATTTTCAAAATTGTTTTAAAAAGTATTTAGCGGTTAGCGGGAAGTTTAATAAGGGGAAATGATACACACTTTTTTAGTCTTTTATTATTTTATTGGATAATGTTAGAAGATCAAAATTTTAAATTAAATTTATAAAACATATGATGTGTCACTAATAGAAAATAAATCCGCAATACTTAAATAATAATTCAACAAATCAACAACTACATCTTTTGGTTTACATATTTGGTTTAAAATTTTGATCTCCTTAGCATAAGGATGGTCTACCTAACATTATCCTTACTAGTAGTTTTATTTATTCAATTTGATAATAAAAAATAATAATAATGTATCATATTTGGTTTTAAAAATTTAATCTCCCTAGCATAAATAATATCTATCTAGTATTATCCTTACTAGTAATTTTATTTATTCAATTCTAATAATAATAATAATAAAAGGTATCAAAAGTTAAAAAGAACGCGTGAAGCTCACTTTTTTTATAAATTCTCTAATTATTTGGAAAAAAGAGAAAAAAAAAAAAAAAAAAGCTTTTTTGCAACTAATATACTATTTTAATGACATCAATCCAATAAATATTTGTTGTGCGTTAAAAAGTGAATCATCTGTCCATTTTTAGTCTGTAAAATAAAATAGATTTATGAATTTATGGACCCGAGGAACACGTGATTGCATAGAATATTTGTTGCATGAAAAACATGGTATATTTAGACCCTCTTTTATTTCTCAAAACCTTTGCAACTAGTCACTACGTCTGGATCTCATTATATTTGGTTTTGAAGACGGAAATTTTCAAAGTGAATGTGGTAGGGGTGGATTCAGTTCTATTCGGTTTGGTAAAATTGAAAATCAAACTGAAATTACTGTTTGATTTGGTTTATTTTTTTTAATTTTATTCGGTTCGGTTTCAATTCAGTTTCAATTTTTCCGATTTGGTTTCGATTTTTTTACTGAAAATTTATTTATCCAGATTCCTGTGAACACGAAAGATTCCTTGAAACAAGAAACCAGAATAACGTGTACAAAATAATATTTTTGTGTTTATGATTTTGGGGTTACGATCTCTCAAATTTGGTCCTCTGATTCTATCTTCGTAGGGTGTAGGTTTGTGGATGAGTTGTTGATTCAAAGGGCCGTCGGGGCTTGATCTAAGGATGAACAGTTGATGAACGGATGAACACTTTCTTCAAGGGCCGTCGGGGCTTGATCTTGAATAATGGTTGTGTGGATTTCTTCAAGGGCTTTTGGGCTTGATCTTGAAGGTTGATGGATGAGCGGATCTTCAAGGGCTTTTGGGCTTAATCTTGAAGAACGATTGGATGTGTGGATTTCTTCAAGGGCTTTTGGGCTTGATCTTGAAGGTTGATGGATGAGCAGATCTTCAAGGGCTTTTGGGCTTAGTCTTGAAGAACGATTGGATGTGTGGATTTGTTTGTGCTGTTGATCCAAGGGGCCGTTGGGGCTTGATCTTAGGATGAACGATGAACACTTTCTTCAAGGGCCGTCGGGGCTTGATCTTGAATAATGGTTGTGTGGATTTCTTCAAGGGGTTTTTGGGCTTGATCTTGAAGGTTGATGGATGAGCGGATCTTCAAGGGCTTTTGGGCTTAATCTTGAAGAACGATTGGATATGTGGATTTGTTGAGGTTGTTGATCCAAAGGGCCGTTGGGGCTTGATCTTAGGATGAACGGATGATGAATGATGAACACTTTCTTCAAGGGGCCGTCG
This sequence comes from Pyrus communis, assembly GCF_963583255.1. Taxonomy (NCBI): domain Eukaryota; kingdom Viridiplantae; phylum Streptophyta; class Magnoliopsida; order Rosales; family Rosaceae; genus Pyrus; species Pyrus communis. Next base: position 576,327 of record NC_084807.1, on the reverse strand, counting down.
GGGCTTGATCTTGAGTTGGTGGGAGTTCTTCAAGGGCCGTTGGGGCTTGATCTTGAAGGAGGATTTGACGAAGAAACGAAGAGTGCTTTCTTGATCCTTCGGGATTTTTTTGAGAGCTTTAGAACTTTAAGGCTTCAAGGTTTTGGTGTGTAGAGAAATGTATTTGTGAATTGGTTTTGGTGTGTGTTGGCTTTTCTTGGGAATTTGGATGGTTGGAAGCTTTGGAGTTTCAAAGCTTCAAGGATTTGGGGAATTCTCTTCCAATTTGGGAGTAGAGAAATGTATTTGTGAATTGGTTGATGCTTGATACCTTGATGGAGAAGCCTATTTATAGGCTTTGAGAATGAATCACCACCACAAAATATTTTTTTTCTTTCCAAGCACCATTGCCTAATTTTCCCACTTAATGCAATATTGAAATTGAAGTGGTGTAACTTATGGCCTAATTTCCCACTTAATGCAATATTGAAATTGAAGTGGTGTAACTTATGGCCTAATTTCCCACTTAATACCATTTTAAACTTGAAATGTGTATGCTTTGTCATTGCCCAAATGAGAAAAACTTTCTTTGATCCGTAATGGATTGAAGTGTGCTTACCTTGTCATTGCCCAACATGAGAAGAAAAACTTGTTTTGATCCTCAATGGATTGAAATGTACTTGTCTTGTCATTGCCCAAAATGAGAAGAAAAACTTGTTTAATCCTTCAAGGGTATTTCTTCCTATTTTGTTGAGTCACACGCCATGTGTACAATTTGTACAACACGTGGCGTATGCCATGTATGCCTTGACACGTCAAAACTTTAATGCATTGGTGAACATTTGTTTTACTGAAATTTCGATGTCTACAAATGCCCCCACTTCAAGGCGCGTCGTAGACATGTGCTTGTCACGTGTAGAAGATGCGTTTTGAAGTCCCTTAATGTAGATGTCAACCCAAGGGCCGTCGAGGCTTGATCTTGAATTAGGCTGGAAATTTCTTCAAGGGCCATTGAGGCTTGATCTTGAGTTCGACTGGAAGATTTTCTGGTTTCCTCCAATCGTTGATTTTCCACAGGCTTAGTCTTGAACTGGGCTGGAAATTTCTTCAAGGGCCATCGAGGCTTGATCTTGAGTTCGACTGGAAGATTTTCTGGTTTCCTCCAATCGTTGATTTTCCTTTGTGCTACTCTTGAACTGGGCAGCAGGATTCTTTTGGTCTCCCCCGAAGGTCTGAGCTTTACTCTTTTTTTCTGTTTCTTTGTTCAATCTCTCCAATTCGTATTGAAGAGGGTTAGAGGATAGCTCAGCATATGCAGTTGTTGCTTGTCTCCACATGCTTTAATGTATCATTTTCACTTGCCTTACTTGCTCCCCTTTGCAGAAGTGGTCCCTTCTCTGGAAGTGTATCAACCGTTGAAGATGACTACTCGAGAGCAACGCTAGGTAAGCAACCAGGGAATAGATTCCAGGCAGTCGGTTCCAGATCGGAAGACTGACTCCAAGTGCCGGCTGATTGCTTCTTTCACTTTGCCATGCGAGTAAGAACAAGGACAAAGGAAAAGACAAGGAAAAAGCATGATATGAGATACCTTTGCTTTCGACCTTGATGATATGAGATACCTTTGCTTTTGAAGAAGCGGCGAATGGATCAGCACATGTATTTGTTGTGCTTGTCTCCACATACTTCAATCTACCGTTTCCTCCTGGGTCATCTGTACTCCAGGCATCTGGTATCTTCTTTGGGGAAGAAGAAAAAATTGAGTATTTCGAAAGGCTTTGCTGGGAGTGCGCCCTCAGAGGTGAGGAAGAGTTGGGCATTTTTTTTTTTTTCAGGTCTGCCTTGCCATAAAAGATGAAGGTCGACATATATAGGGATTTCCCAATAGCAAGTGGTGGTTATGTTCTTTTACCCTTGTCGACAAACGTCTCTTCGATTTTTTAACAAGCGTCTCTTCGATTTCTGAGCGAGCGCCTCTTCAAAAAAGTAGTCACGGGTGCGGCTCTGTCACCACGCTTGTTGGCAAAGGCGCGTAGTTAGGATGATAACCTTCACGTGTTTTCAACTTTGTCAGAGATCTTTTGACAAAGTTGAACGCGTTATCTGAAAAGCCGCGAAAGCGTCGCCGAACTTCACGCAGGAAAATCCGATTTTTTGAATCGGTGGTCGTGTCGCCTTGGCTTTTTATAGAGGTATCGATCACCTCCAACATGCACACTTTGAAGATCGCCCGTTTGTGAAAATCGTCTTCGGCCCTTTCTGATTTTACTCCATCCACCTTTCTCTTTTAACCTTTTGACAATGGCTAACCCGTCTAACATTTGCTTAGATTTGAGTCTCAGCAGTGATCCAAGTGCGCCGCGTCAGGTAAATGTATGGTGCCCTTCTTTCTTATCTTCTAATGGCCCTTTGATAGGTGAAGATTCTGTGATGAAGGACGCAACAACAGCTACGATAGTAGCTAGGAACTTCCTCACTCCAAAAGATAGCAGGCTGCTTTCAGAACGGTCCGATGAGTTGGCCGTTCAAGAGTCCCTAACTCTCAGTGTTCAGTGCGCAGGCTCTGTGTCCAACATGGGCCAACGCCTACTTGCTCGATCCCGCCAAGTGGAATCATTGATGGCGGAGGTGGAAACTCTTAAGCAAGAGATCAAACAGCTTAAGCACGAGAATAGAAGTTTGCATGTGCTTGCAAATAACTATTCGACGGGCATGAAGAGGAAGCTTGATGAGCTGCAAGAATCCAGTGGTCGAATTCAAAGTGACCGTCAAAGTGACCGTCAAAGGCTTGCTGCTTTCTTCCAGAGGCACCTTTTTCCTGGCTCATCTAGCGTTCAACCAAGTATTGAGGCCTCTTCTTTGATGCCTCCCGCTTCTGTAGTTTTCCCAAGTAGTGGGGCTTCACGTGAACAACCTTTATGAAAGCTCCATCTCTTTTTTTTTTTTTTTTTTTTTTTTTGATGATTTTGTAATTTCTCGGAGATCAATGAACATGCTTTACTTATTTAGTGTATTGTGCTAAATACAGATAAAACATATACATCACCAAGATGTGTTATTTCCTTTTCTTTTTTTTTTTTTTTTTTTTTTTTTTTGATGATGTGACTGTACTTGAAGTTTTGAAGTTTCAAGTTGCCTACGTACCCTTGGTTGAGGAGGGATCAAGTCATGACGTAGTTCAAATGAGTGATGATTTTTTTTTTTTTTTGATGATTTTGCCGTACACAGTTTATGCTCTTGCGGGCCAGGAGCGTTTGGTGCCGTTTGCAGTTTCAGCTCGTGCAGGCAAGGAGCGTTTGGTGTCACCTTTTAGGCTCGTGCGAACGAGGAGCTTGTGGTGTCGTTTGCAGTTTCAACTCGTGCAGACAAGGAGCTTTTGGTTGTTGCCTTTTAGGCTCGTGCGAACGAGGAGCTTTGGTTGTTGCCTTTTATGCTCATGCGGACCAGGAGCGTTGGTTGTCGCCTTTTAGGCTCGTGCGAACGAGGAGCGTTGGTTGTTGTTGTTGATTTGTCAAGTGATCTGGGAGAGGCGTTCCTCGCAATCTTCATAGGAAGGAGCCTTGACCGAGTAATTGAAGAAGTCTTCTGGGAAGAGGTCGCACATTGTGATGGGGATGGACGATCTTTGTGTCGAAATTTCATTGTCTCCAACACTTTCACATTGTTCTGGAGGTTGATAAGAGCTGTTTTGCCCCATTTTCGACTGATAAACTTGTGGACAAGATGGTTGCTGCTTCTCCAATTTATTCGAAGCGATCTTCGAAAGGCATTCCTCACAATCTTCATAGCAAGGAGCCTTGATCGAGAATTTGAATAAGTCTTCGAGGAAGAAAAGATCCCGCATAAACGATCTTTGTGTTGAAATTTTCTTATCTTCAACATTTTCACATTGCTTTGGAGGTTGGCGAAAGCTGCTTTCCCTCCTTTCTGATTGGTGCACTTGTGGAGAAGACATATGTTTCTCGTGCAGTTTCTTCGGAGTGACATGAGTCCATCCTTCAATTTCACTTGACTTGGAACATGCCCCCAACAGTCGAGGTGAAGACTTTGAGTCGAAAGAGCCAGAAATGACATCTTTCTTAGGGATTTCATCTTCAGTGCCGTTCTCTTGGGTTTGTTGGCATGAAGATTTGCCAGTGTGGACGATGATGCGCCTCTTTACCTTCAGTGGTCCTTTTGTGTCGACCTCTAGGATTGCTTGGCGCTTCATCCTTGAAGGAATCAAGCTTCGAACGTCGCCTTTTTCTGCTAACCCATCGAGCTTTTCTTCCTTTGGTGTTGTCTTCCTCTTTCCAAAAGGCTTCTCATTATCTTCAAATCTTTCCGAAGCTGATCGTCGTAGAGGAGAGATAGCTGTGTTGCTTTGTTTCTTAGGCTTTAACAACCTTTCAAAAACAGAGCTTTGGGATGTTGGCACGTTAAGCCTCTTGAAGACGGAAGTTCGGTCTTGCCCACCAATACGATCAAGTGCCGAAATTCTGGGTTTTGAATGATTCAGCCTATCGAAGACTGACACTCGAATAGGAGGTTTAGGCTCCTCTTGATTTTGTTCAATGCTCACGCTGATGTGTTGAGCGCTAGCGTTTTTCGCTTTGCTTGAAATCTTCACGAGTGCATTTGGTGTGAAGCCAAGTCCAGCTTTGTTGTTGTCAACTCCGTAATCATGCTCCTTCAACTTCTTTTGAGTCTCGGTGAGGTCACGATCTTTGTCGTTGACGGTGTTTGAAACCTTCTTTCCAAGATTTGAAGAAGAAGCAAAGTCATGCCTAGCCTTTGACATGAGTTCGTAGGCATTTGGGTCAAAGCCTTCTTCGGTCTTCTTAGTTGGAAGAGAGCTTGGTTTCACTTTGACGCCATGCTGTGCCTCTAGACGGTTGATGAGTCCGGCGGTTTGCAAGTTTTTCTCCTCTGCAGTCTTTATCAGCCTTGCAACTGTTTCCTTCATCTGAACCAGCTGTTTTTCAATGGAGGTAGTGCCGATAGTCACGACTTGTTCTTTGTTTGAAGCCATGGACTGTGCTTGAATATCTTGAACGGAGACAGAGATGAGAGGTAGAGATTGTCCCACCGGGCGTGCCAAATTTGTGAACACGAAAGATTCCTTGAAACAAGAAACCAGAATAACGTGTACAAAATAATATTTTTGTGTTTATGATTTTGGGGTTACGATCTCTCAAATTTGGTCCTCTGATTCTATCTTCGTAGGGTGTAGGTTTGTGGATGAGTTGTTGATTCAAAGGGCCGTCGGGGCTTGATCTAAGGATGAACAGTTGATGAACGGATGAACACTTTCTTCAAGGGCCGTCGGGGCTTGATCTTGAATAATGGTTGTGTGGATTTCTTCAAGGGCTTTTGGGCTTGATCTTGAAGGTTGATGGATGAGCGGATCTTCAAGGGCTTTTGGGCTTAATCTTGAAGAACGATTGGATGTGTGGATTTCTTCAAGGGCTTTTGGGCTTGATCTTGAAGGTTGATGGATGAGCAGATCTTCAAGGGCTTTTGGGCTTAGTCTTGAAGAACGATTGGATGTGTGGATTTGTTTGTGCTGTTGATCCAAGGGGCCGTTGGGGCTTGATCTTAGGATGAACGATGAACACTTTCTTCAAGGGCCGTCGGGGCTTGATCTTGAATAATGGTTGTGTGGATTTCTTCAAGGGGTTTTTGGGCTTGATCTTGAAGGTTGATGGATGAGCGGATCTTCAAGGGCTTTTGGGCTTAATCTTGAAGAACGATTGGATATGTGGATTTGTTGAGGTTGTTGATCCAAAGGGCCGTTGGGGCTTGATCTTAGGATGAACGGATGATGAATGATGAACACTTTCTTCAAGGGGCCGTCGGGGCTTGATCTTGAGTTGGTGGGAGTTCTTCAAGGGCCGTTGGGGCTTGATCTTGAAGGAGGATTTGACGAAGAAACGAAGAGTGCTTTCTTGATCCTTCGGGATTTTCTTGAGAGCTTTAGAACTTTAAGGCTTCAAGGTTTTGGTGTGTAGAGAAATGTATTTGTGAATTGGTTTTGGTGTGTGTTGGCTTTTCTTGGGAATTTGGATGGTTGGAAGCTTTGGAGTTTCAAAGCTTCAAGGATTTGGGGAATTCTCTTCCAATTTGGGAGTAGAGAAATGTATTTGTGAATTGGTTGATGCTTGATACCTTGATGGAGAAGCCTATTTATAGGCTTTGAGAATGAATCACCACCACAAAATATTTTTTTTCTTTCCAAGCACCATTGCCTAATTTTCCCACTTAATGCAATATTGAAATTGAAGTGGTGTAACTTATGGCCTAATTTCCCACTTAATGCAATATTGAAATTGAAGTGGTGTAACTTATGGCCTAATTTCCCACTTAATGCAATATTGAAATTGAAGTGGTGTAACTTATGGCCTAATTTCCCACTTAATACCATTTTAAACTTGAAATGTGTATGCTTTGTCATTGCCCAAATGAGAAAAACTTTCTTTGATCCGTAATGGATTGAAGTGTGCTTACCTTGTCATTGCCCAACATGAGAAGAAAAACTTGTTTTGATCCTCAATGGATTGAAATGTACTTGTCTTGTCATTGCCCAAAATGAGAAGAAAAACTTGTTTAATCCTTCAAGGGTATTTCTTCCTATTTTGTTGAGTCACACGCCATGTGTACAATTTGTACAACACGTGGCGTATGCCATGTATGCCTTGACACGTCAAAACTTTAATGCATTGGTGAACATTTGTTTTACTGAAATTTCGATGTCTACAATTCCATTTCTAGAACAGAAATTTAAATAAAATCAAAACAAAAGTTAAATCCATCCCTGACAATATTAATAGAGCCAACTGCAGCTAGGAATTGAAATGTATATACATACGATTAAAAACTGAAATGAATTCAAGAACACAACTAAATCCTATCACAACAGCACCACATCAACCTTCTGGTATTTTTAAATAAAAATTTAAATTTTGAAATAAAATTATAAAAAATAAAAAAAATAAAAAAATAAAAAAAAAAACTGAAAGAAACGAGAAGATGAAAGAAAAGGGTTGTTCGGCCGCGATTGGGACTGAGAGGCTCCCGGCCGGCCCACAAATGGTGCGGAAGCAGGTTCAGATCGTGGATACACCCTAATAAAATTCTAATTGAATACACCCTAATAAATTTTTTTAAAATTCTAATTGAATACACCTGAATTTTTAAACATTTTAATAAACTATCTTAAAATCCTGATTGAGTACACATTAAATTTCAGAAAATCACTTAAATTTTTAATTGAATACACTTAGATTCATTAAAAGAATTAAAATCGCTCAAAATCTTAATTAAATACAACCCCTAAAAAGGAAGGAAGAAGTCTGACAAAAAAAAGAAAGAAGAAGAAGAAACGGCAAGAGAAGAAAAGAAAATGATGTGTAAGTGGAGAGAGGAACGACACAATGCCTTATGCCAGAGAGAAGAAAGAGAGAAATGAAAAGGGTTTAGTTTAGTAGTGATGAACATAAATCTCATTCTACATTCCAAATTTTCTATATTAAGAAAGAAAAATACACTTATGAGGAGTGTAAAATGAAATTTTTGGAGTACCAATAACATTTCCCTAAAAAAATAAATATATTTAATTCAGTTCGTTTCGGTTTTAGAAAAACAAAAATTGAAACTGAACCAATTAATTTTGGTTCGGTGTTCCATATTCTGTTTGGTTTTTTTTCAGTTTGATTTTTTTCAATTTTGGTTCGGTTTTTTTTTGTTTCGATTTTTGAACCCACCCCTAGAATGTGACCCTTTTTGTTTTTGTTTTTGTTTTGGTTTTATCAGATATTTTGTGATGGACTGCAGTATGTTTGACCAAGTTTTGTACAAGTACAGGAGACAGGAAATTATTTTGCACCTACAAAAGGTCTATCTTTGGAAAGATAATTTTAGTGTGCCCAAAATATGGAGGTGAAACAACATATATCATTATACAATAAGATGGACATTTGAAAAAAAAAAAAAAAACTTTCCTCAAATTATTAATGAGTGGAGTACTGGACCGTGTTTTCGGCACATTGAAAATCTCTCATTTTTTATGCTACTGGTGGATACAATGCACTGGTTCAAACGATGAAGTTTGGTTCGATTTGAGCTAAATTAAGAAAATAAATCAAAACAAATCATTTATTGGGCGAGATTAGGTCGTGCATGAATTTTAAAAAAAAAAAAAACTAATGAAAAGGGTTTGAAAACTTTGAGTTTTAATGATAAGGACAAAATAAAGGGTAAAGTGAATAGTACCAGGATTGAATTTTTAGTGTAAAATGTGGTTTTTCATTAAAGTGAACAGTACCACGGACTTTTCGTTAATCCCTTTTAAAAATTTCATGGTGCGGTGAAGATACCACGAGATTATATAGGCTTTATAATGGTTTTTGTAGTTTCCCAAATTGATATAAACCATGAGTACCTCACAACTTTCATAAAAAAAATGTAGTTAGTGAGTTTTCACAAGATCTTTTGCCAACGCTGGACCTAAGTTTTTTAAGGCTCCGAGAAAAATTTCAAATGATGCCCTTGTAGACTAGGGATTGGCACTTGAAACCGAATATCAAAACCAAAATATGGACCGAACCGCACCAAACGGTTTGGTTTATGCAGTTTTGAAATGGTTTTGGTTTGAAACCAAACCGAACCGCAAGCTAAAAAATGGTTTGGTTACAATTCCTAATATCTAAAACCGAACCGAAACCAAATCGAGCCGCATAATAAAAAAAATATATATATTAAGGCTTTTTAAAATTTATAACAACTAATGTAATCTATATTTTTTATGTTTGTGTATTGTGTAGAGTTAGCCAATTCAAATTCAAGCACCGCCTCCCTTACGCTTAATTCACAACCATAACAAGAAGCTCCAAGGCAATCTCAAGTTTCTAGTTCACAAGGTTCAATGGCTTCTCATCCATTAGTTTCACTTTCACAAGGTCCAAGGTCTTCCCAGGTATTGTATTCTTAAGTTCAAATGCTTTCTCAAGCCCGTTCACAAGCTCGAAGGCTTAAATCTTCAAATAGTAAGTGTCCAAAAGGAGAACGAGCAGGAAAGGGTTGAACGATTCAAATTTTCAAAGTTGCTACTTGAAACACCAAATTTTTTTTTTGTTGAACTATATAAACAGTTTATTTTTCGAGTTGTACTAATGCCATAAAGCATTTTGACATAGAACTTTGTTTGAACTTTAATTTTAGTATGGTAAACTTAACCTTTTCAATTGGGTTATACTAAAGTAAAGTCATAAGGCATTTTGATTTCAAGTTGAATTTTAGTATGGTGATCGGCATGAATTTTTTTCATTTGGGTTGTATTAATGTCATTTAGTTTACAAATGACTAAGTGAGGCACAAATGAAGACCAAAACCATTTGAAACTGAACCAAAACCAAGTGGTTTAGTTCTATGGCCATTTAGTTTGCAAATGACTAGATTTTGAACTTTTGAGTTTGTTTGAATGTTGAGACTTTTATTAATGTCAATTAATGGCAGAAGGAGTTCTCTTCAACATTGCAAAAGAGATCATTGGAAGGCAAAAGCATGAATCTTGCCACTAAGAGCATTTCCAACACTACTAACTAAATTTTTGACGTTTTATCTAGCTGAATGCCCAAAAACTATTAAAGCAAGCCTAGCGTGGGCAAATGCTCGGGGGACAGGGGACAGAACAGAGGCCCGAGGCCCCGTGGACCAGCTCCAGCATGGGCAAGCTCGAGTGAAGGTGGAGGCCCGAGCTCCGGGCCCGTGGAGAATTGCCAGCTCGAGAGCCTGAGGCCATGTGACGTCAGCCTGGCGTCAAGCATTATTTAATTTTTTGTGTCAGGCGCGTGCACCCCACTCATGCGTGGGGGCGCGTCGCCGACACAAAATCAGAAAAAAAAAAAAAAAAAACATTTTTAGTTACCGTTGGGAAGCCACGTGGCTTCCCACGGACCGTTCGATCTCAACGGTCAAAAAAAATAAAAAAGTCTTATTTAATATCCACCGTTCGATCTGAGATCAACGGTGGATATTAATATGCTTTATAAATAAATAAATAAAAGAAAAAATAGTTTTAAAATTAAGAAAAGTTACCATTGTGACACGTGGCACAATCTGGAGTGTTGGAATTCAAATTTTTTTATATCCAACGGCAGAGATTAATTAATTGAATAAAAATTTAAAAAAAATTGTAAAAAATTCAAAAAAAAATCTGAAATTTTTTTTAAAAAAATTGTTTTTAGTTTTCTATAAATACATTCTCATTATCATCTACCTTACACAACAATTTCATATTTTCTCAACTACTTTCAATCACATTCCTTTCTTTGTCTCAAAGTTTGAATCCATTTTTTTTCAACAAAATGATCACTGGTGCAGGTACGAATTGGTCGCTTATTGAAGATGTTGCGTTGTGTACTAGCTGGGTTAAAGTTACTCATAGTTCACTTACGGGTAATGAGATGCAGTTGCGAGAAATGTGGAGTCTTATTCATACCAATTATCTTGAGAAAATTGGTGGGAAAAGAACCAAAGAATCGATGTCCAGTCGTTGGAAATTACTTAGCCAATCGTTTAGTACGTGGAGAGACGCCTTGGCACAAGTTAGTAGTAATATTCGAAGTGGGGAAAATTACTCGGATCAGGTAACAATATATTATTTATTTGATACCCAAATTTACATTATAATTATTTGTTTGTATTATTTATTTGTTACCTACATAATTTATTATTTATTGTTTGTATTATTTATTTGTTACCTACATAATTTATTATTTATTGTTTGTATTATTTATTTGTTACTTATTTTCATTATAATTATTTCTTCTCCCGCATTGTGTAGGAACTTCAAGCACAAGCTTGGTACGCTGCCAAAACCAAAAGCAAAAATAAATCATTCAACCAGTGGGAATGTTGGAATATTGTCAAAGATTGTCCTAAATTTAGAGTTGTGCCAGTCGGTCCAGAAGTGCACATGAATAGCACCCATCTACACTTTACACCCAATCATGTCTCGTGCAAGTCCATGTTTCCAATCAATGCTTCCAATCATCCCAGGAAAACCACGCATCTCGGCCTTCTTCAACTGCCGTTCCAAGTCCATGTTTGTAGGTTTGCAGAGATACTCAGCGGTGTAGATAGATTCGATTGCTCCGCAAAGCCTCATCAGGGACTCAAGAATGGTTGATTTCCCCATCCTCGTTATCTCATCCACTTGGTCTGCAGATGCTCCATATGCAAGCATCCGCAAGGCAGCAGTAATTTTTTGCTCAGGCAGTAGACCCATAGCACCAAAAGCATCTTTATTTTGCACAAAGTAAGAATCATGGTTGCAAACAACAATCATAATTTTGTTGAACAAATGTCATTCCATTCTAAAACGACGTCTAAAGTACGTATCAGGGAATGCACTATTAGGAACAAAATAATCATCCAAGAGTTCCATACCTCGTCGTTGCCTGCTTCTATCAAGGTTTCCGGAACGACAAGGCCTGCAGATCTGAGCCATAGCTTGGACGACTCAACGGGAATGTGAGACTCTACCCATTCTTACTTCGTCATCTCTCCTTCTACGCTCCTCATCCTCTTCCCTATCATTTTTTGCCCCCTGGTGATTGAACATTGCTTCTGATTGGTTAAACAATTCTTCCTTTTCCGGATCGAGTTCCCACATCATCCTTGAGGAAGAAGAAGACATTGTAAGAAAGAAACAGAAACTATGAATAATGATACATATTTTTGTGAAGAATGAAGCAGAAACTATGAATAATGATAGAGATCTTGAGAAAATTGGTGTGAGATTTGTGAGGATGGATGGTGGATTATATGGAGGATTCAGAAATGATTAGGTTGTACATAACGCCACTAGCATGCCGTCATTCGTTACAAATCTGATGAAAATATATCCTCAAAGATTGTGAACAGATTATGACACGTGGCATGCCGTCAAATCTATCCTCAAAGATTGTGAACAGATTATGACACGTGGCACGACGTGATTGGTTAATAATCTTATCAGAAATCCATCATCAATAATTGTATTTTCGGATAATGACACGTGTCATAACTAGTACGATTAAAAATTTTATCAGAAATCCATCCCTAATAATTGTCTTTTCGGATTTTATAACAAGTGGCGCAACGACAACGATTAAAAATCTTATCCGAAATTACAAATAAAATTATTTTGTATTATTTAATAATACTTCGGATAATGACACGTAGCACAACGAGAACGATTAAAAATCTTATCCGATATTACAATTAAAATTATTTTGTATTATTTTATAAATAAATAAAATACTAATATTTTATTGCCTATTGTCAGGGCTATTGAAGTGTAACGGTGGAGATGCAAATGCTATAGACAGGGCTATTACTATTCATTAAGGGCAGTTACTGTTCATTAGGTGGATTGAATAGTGCATAACCTGGGAGGAAGGCTCCAACGCTGAAGTTGCTCTTATAGCTAACCAATTTAGCATAAGCATCTCCAACGCTATTAGCTACTTTTTTAAAAACAACTACAATATTTTATTGTTTAACAAATAAACCTTTAATGATAAATTAATTAATCATTTGACCAAAATAATAAATTCCAATCCACCAACAATTCTAGAACCATCAGTCGAACTTGCCTACAATACTTACATGTATTTAACATAATCAACACAAAAGTCTCACTATGTGGATTTTTATTGTGTCTTTTTTTTTTTTTTTTTTTTTTGAAATCCTAATGGGCCAGAGAAGGGTAATTTAAGTATAATGAAAAATTTCACATTTTTTGTCTTCTTCCTTTGTGTGTGTGTGTGTGTGTGTGTGGGGTGTTCAAACACCCATAAGAAAAAATGGTGCTATTTTTTGGATTATTGGAAGAAGTCTCACGTTCGAACCGTCCTTCACATTTGTAAAATAACCTATGAGAAACCAATTTCTTTAGCACAAACTCAGCATTCATGTCCATTTTCATTAATTTCTTTTAGCACAACTCATCAATCCCCAACATTTTACTCTAAGTTGTAATATTTATGCCACTTAATGCTAATGCCTATTGACATTCCTCTTCGCTTGTAAGTGAGATGTCTTAAGAGATTTTGAAAGATTTTAAAAGAATTATAAATTCATGGAGTTTAATGGAGTTCCACCATGTGAATTTCAGGTGAATTTATTAAAAATCTTAGGGGGAAGGCCTGATTTTCTAAAGCCTAAAAAGCACTACAAAATCTCTTCAAAGCCATTTAAATCCTTCATCTTTTAAAATACTTTAAGGGAATTGTTATTGGCACTCCAAAAATCTCATTCTACACTCCAAACTTTATCCATTTGGAAAGAAAAATACATTTGTGAGGAGTGTAGAATGAGATTTTTGGAGTGCTAATAACAATTCTCTACTTTAAAGTTAAATCCTAACTGAATATATGTGGAATCTTGTAGACTACTCTAAATTTGAAATGAATACCATTTGAATTCTTGGATTTTTATACTCTTCTAAATTGTTGATTGAATAGTTACTTAGTATTACAGTCTAGTACTATTTTTCTTCACTTGTAAGTGAGAGGTCTTGAGTTCGATTCTCACCAAAGACGAAGTTGAACCACCTTATTGTTAGCTTATTATGAGGCTAAGCCCACTCTCCCTTCCTAATGTAGACAATATTGTTTGTTTAAAAGAAAAAAATGTTAATTGACTACTTATGGACTTCCATGTATTCATTTAAAATCTCAATTGAATATATCTAGATTTGTAAACTCTTTTAAAACCTTTTATACTTCTAATTCCTAAAGGCCAAGTTGGATAACAAATTTAGATTTCTTTCATAAAGATCGCATTGTCACCAATAATTTCCATGGCATTGTTTTTCTCTACCGTGTTGGATACATTACCAATTCTGCCACCAAACGCGCTGCGGATGTGCACGCAACTCACATCTGCTGTAAACCCTTCTATCACGTTAAATTGTCAACTTCTAAAACAAACACAATACCCGTTCTTTGTAATATTCCAAAGGACAATCATCAACCGTCTCCTATATAAATATGACAAAAATTCCTCCTTAATCCCACCATCCTCAGCCTCAACTCTCAAGTATTCCAAGACGTTTTTGCTCATCATAGCCTAAAAGGCACCGCAAGGCCACCATGGAAATGAAGAAGATTGCTTGCGCTGTCCTCTTCGCCGCCGCCTCTGTCAGTGCTGTGATGGCTTATGAAGGCCACGCCCACGCCCCTGCCGAGGCACCTTCAGGAGGAGCCCCAAATGATGCCTCTGCCAGCCTCCCCGTCTTGGGGTCCGTGGTTGGTGCCTCCATTGTGTCATTCATTGCTTACTACATGCAGTAACGTAATCAAGAAAGAAGGAATGAGAAATAAGCGAGAGGAGATCAACTGAGTAATTCAAAGGAAGAGTGGTGAGGTTTATTTTTTTGTTCCTAAATAGAGGGTCTCTCTTGGTTCTCATTTCTTTCAAGTTTATGTGAAACATGTATTTTATAATAACGCAATAAAGAGAGCTTCTATTATTTAGTTTTGATGCATGGTCTCAGACTAGTGAAAATGTTGCAGTGTGCAAAGTGTTATTGTAGATAGAGAAATCATGTCTCATGATTTCTCCCGTTATTATTAAAGTGATTTAGAAAAAAGCAAGAAAGCTTCATTTTCAAAGTGGTAGTCATTGAAACAAGGGAATTTTAACGAAAAGCTCTCGGTACTGTTCATTTTAACGAAAAATCATATTTTTACATTAAAAAGTCAATTTTGGTACTATTCATTTTACCCTTGATTTTGTTCTTATCGTTAAAACTCAAAGTTTTCAAATCATTTTCATTAGTTTTCCTTTGAAACAATACTTGATTAGAAGAAAAGTTATAGTATTGTATTTATAATTTCAAGTCTTGAGAGGTGACAAGAGTGGAAGTTTTCAATTGGAATATGATATGAAATTTCTACTTAACTTTACATGATAAAGAAATTTTCAAGTAACGTCCAAATGCTTCAGTTTCGAGCTTTTTGTATGAATTATAAATGTAGGAAAACATCCTGAAATTAAGATAATTAAAAAAGGAAAGTAACTATAATACCAAGTATATATTGTCGCGTTGATCTATTGCTGCATTTTGTTGAGAAGTCAAGGGTATGTTATTGTTACCATATGTTTATAACATTTGTCCATTAATTCGAGCCATTTTCCTGTTGTCCTTTTCATCATGGAATATGATTTGAGCCATTTTTGTACTATTATATGAAAGTTCCACCGCTCAGTCGTACGGTTCGGTTTTTTTATTATTTACAAGTACGAAGTTTTAAGTTTGATACTTATGCACATGTGATAGTTTAACCTAAATTTCTTTTCAATGTAAATATATATCACTATATTAAAAACAGATATTTTGTATTAGCATATTACATATTATTGTAGGGTGATACTATATACATCCAATTTCGAGGTAAATTAAAGTCAAATTGATTAGTGCCACATCATTTGACTATAAATTTGGTCCATAAATTGGAGTAAATTAGTTGAAACTACAAAAAAGGGAAAAAAAAAAAAAAAAAAAAAAAAAGGTTCAACTTGTTGTATTATAACACTTAATGTGCTAAAATGGGTACACTAAAAAATTTCTCCACCGTTGCTCAACAACGGAAAGTGATCATTTCCGGATCCCTTCCAACAAGTCTACCAAATCCACTCATTCGGGCTCTTGATTCAACAGTTACAAATAGGGGACCTCTTTAAAAGTTATAACAACTTTAAATGTTGAATCAAATTTTAATGGTGTGGGCGAGTAGACTTTCTGGAAGGGATTCGGAGAGGATGTCTGTCCCTCAACAACGATTCTCGCCTCAACAGTCCCTCATCTTGTCCGGGACAACCACTGGTCCACTTCATATAGCTCCGCATGTCTAAGTCTAGTCCAAATTGTCGATTAGGTTTGGCGGGGAGGCATGGTCTGGGTCATGCACAACCCGCCATGGTCTGCTTGAAATTATTTTGGGCCAGGCCTCTACATTCGGCTCATGCCCGAAGCCCGCACCTAGACATGCGCAGGAGAGGTAAACGCGCGCCTAGAAAGATAAATTGTTCTCCTCTCCTCATTAAGTTACCCTTCCTTCTCTCTCTCTCTCTCTCTCTCTCTAAATTCTTGGTTCAACAAAAATGGCGGCCATGATCACACGCAGATTCAGCTCCAAGCTTTCAAGACTCTCTCATCCTCACTCATCACTGTCTGCTTCCTCCACCTACCTCACCGCCCAAAAGCTCCAAAACCCTGAAACCCCTAACTGCTTCACTCACTCCTCCAATTCCACTTTCTCCCCAAATCCTTTCAAATCTTCATCAAACCCCACCATCACTATCGAACGCTACATAAAATCATCAAATCCAAAACCCATAAACCCTAATCTCATTTGGGTACCCAATTCAAATTCCATTACTCAAAACCCTGAATTCAAAAAAACAAATCTTGGTCTTGCTTTTACGCAATCGTGTCCAAGTTTCAGTACCAATTTGTACAACCCTAGGTTTAATGGGTTATCAGATCAAAAGCCCAGATTTTTTTCAACCTCCTCTAGTTCATCGCCATCGGATTCAGAATCTGAAAAACCCCAAAACCCTAGTGAATACCCTAGTCAAAACCCTCATTTCAAGCACCAAGAAATCGAAGGACCGACGGTGGAGCGAGACCTTTCGACATTGGCCAATGAGACCAGAGAAGTTCTGGAATCGATGGCGAAAAACATGTATAGTCTGAGCAGGGCATTGGCTCTTCTGGGTTTGGCCCAACTCGGCGTCGGAGCTTGGATTTCGTACATTACCAAATCGACCCCACTGCCGGAAGTTTCAGTTCAGAGCATTCTGGCTTTCGGGTTGCCGTTTACATTGGCGTTCATGTTGAGGCAGTGTTTGAAGCCAATCTACTTCTTTAAGAAGATGGAGGAGCAAGGCAGGCTGCAGATTCTGACTCTCACTCTTCAGATTGCTAAGAATTTGAATGTGTTCTTCGTTCGGGTTCGCGGCGTTTCGTTCTTGTGCATTGCCGGTTTGTCCGTTGGAGTCTTGTTTGCTGCCCTCACAAGATGAAGGATGAGTGATTAAGATTAACTCTGTTTTAAGTATTGTTTTTCATGAATTTTGGAAGTTCCATACTTCCATCTTACTAAGTTATCAGTTGAACCTTTTGCAATGTTGGAAGTTCTTGTTACATGTAGCAATTCTATGGTTTAGTAGACTCTGAATTTGGATCACATTCAAGTAATGAAATGATGGTTGCGTTTATTGTTCTAAATTCACGGTCTGATAAAATAAGTATCTTATATTGTCGGACAGTGTAGCAAAAGAACACTTCATTTGACAATGTTAGAGAGGATATGCCTAAAAAAGCTGTGCCTTAGGATGCATGGAGTTATTTGGATGGGTACATTATTTGGTGACTGGCGAAGTTACTCTCCATATATTTACGTGCATTTAATATAATCACCACCTTACAGTCATATATATTCATGTAAATATGGTTACCACATACAATAATTGATGTAAGATAATAGATAGATACTTGAAAGAAAAAAGAGAGAGCACCTTCATCATTCGGAAATATAGTTGGTAAATTACAGAACGGAGTATAGTTCATAAAAAAATACCTACGTTAATTATTTGGGCACTCTGCTAGAAAATATACTTCAAAACATTTTGGGCAATATTAAATATATATATATATATATAATATGCATATTGCATGCGAATTTACTTACCAGGGTAAGAATGTATAATTAAGTCGAATATTGAATCCTTCAAACCAAAAATTCAGAAAAAAAAAAAAAAAAAAAGTAAATAAGCAAAAATCAGGAACAATGGAGCACATACTAATCACTCTTTCTCCCCTTTTATATTTTTCTTTTTTTTTTTTATCAAAAATATAAATATTAAAAACAGATTAATAATAAAGTTAATATCCTTAGAAAAAGAAAGCATAAATCTGTCCGCCCTATACACAAATTGGATCCTAAACAGTATTATCTCCGTCGGAAAACACAAACACCAAAGCTGAATACTCCTCTTATGTCCAAAAATATTTTCCATCGCTTGATCCCATGCCATAATAACTCCCTTTAATCTCCAACCCAAAATTTGCGAGTGGGGAAGCCCTCGCCTTCACTTCTTCCGCCTCCATGTAAAAATGTTCTCGACCATATACAAAAAGAATTTAATCCAATTTATTGGAATTTCGAGGACCTTGAGCATTTCAAGTCGGGCATATCGCAGAAGGTAACATCGCTTTCGGGACTAGTTCCCCTCTGGCTTAGGTTCTGTTCGAACATAGGTTAAACTGCGAGCTGTTGGGGAAGGAACAGCACTAGCAGTGACTGGAGAACCCGTCTCACCTGGAGTGGCCTGAGTATCACGCTTCCACTGCAAGCTCCTGGCACCAGGTTTGATTAGGGGACGAGGCCTATACGCACCAGACATGCCTCTCGGGAAAGGGGACCTACCAAACCTGGCAGTGGCAAATGGAGAGCCCCGGGCAACCCTTGGCCACATCATGCCAGGAGCAGCTTCTTGATGTGCAGCTCCCCTCTTTTCAACCTGCGATAGGATGATAACAGTGGTAAACATTCGGTTCCTACATTTAAAACACCAAAAAATACAAATGAAAAATGTATGGATTCCATGATCCTTTTTATATCGTGTAATGGTTGATTATGAATCAAATCCCAAAATACATATCCTAGCGGCAAAGATTTTGCCTTGAAAATTATATGCTAAGAAGCAAGCTAAATAAGGTCTGTTCTCCAAAGACCTAACAATAGCAAAAAGTCATCACTAGCGAGTTATGAGTTCTCGTTACTACAATGATATATACCTTAAGGATCCGTGACATGAATGAGGTTCCATCCAGAGATAATGCATTGTCTGCCGCTTCCTTCCGTGTGAACTCTACATAAGCCGACCTGCTCAAGTAAAGTCATTTAGCAAAGACTAAGTAAGGAATATGTATTCTCCTTGTATCAAAGGAATGGCTAGGCTAGTAGCTGAGAAGGGAAGAAGAATTATGACGAGACATCTTACCCTTTAGGTTGCCCAGTTGCTGAATCAGTGACTATCACTACTTTTAGCACTTCCCCAAACTTGTTGAAATGTCGAGAAAGACTATCTTTTGTAGCAGCAAAATGGACCTGTGCATCCATAACAAGATATAACTAAAACTGAAAGTGCCGAAAACCAAGACAAAACATTAAATTTTGAACAAGAAGGGAGCTATTACATTGTTAACAAAGATTGTTCGAGAATCTGCATCCTCCAAAGGGCGCCCCCCACTGGCATATAGACCTGCACGATATTCCACAAAAAAAAATTAATAAAAATTCATATTTGCATACTACTCGAATCAAGAAGATCCAATGCCAGAAAGAATCAATTATTTGAGTTAAAAGTAAGGGCTTGACTTCCCTCATCTCTAAATAGGGGAAAATAGTAACAACGTGAAAACAAGTTTCCAAACTCACCACTAGAAGAGGAAAGCATCTTCTGAGAATCTGCAGCAGGTATTGCCTGTTACCATAAAAAGATGTATTAAAAAACAGTCTCTAAGTGCAACGAAATATCAAGTAAATTTCAAGTATAAGTGATGATTGAGGGGCGGTGGTGTGTGTGTGCATCTTACATTTCCATTACTTGCTCCGACAGGATTGCCATTCTCATTCATCACATGCAAACCAGATTTGGAAACCCCTGCCACACTATCCTGTAAGGATTTCCAATCATCATCAGCAACTTCTCTTGGCTCCTGACAATGGGGTGGTTTCCACGTATTGACTTTCACAGATATGTTCATAATCTTATGCGAAGAATTCGCAGCTGCAATAGGTTGGCCATGATCTGTATTCCTGGATAGCCGCATAACATCATCAACATTCTTCGCCACATTGTACCGCGACGTCAGTGAATTTTCACCCTTGCTTCCACCGAATGTCCCAGTTTGAGAAACATCAGTAACACTACGACCCATAACATTAACATCATCAAACCCTTCCTTGTCCGATATAAAATCGGAAGCCAAACCAGTTTCACTTTCTAGCATAGCATTCCCTTCATACTGTCCACTATATTCACTTCTAGCCGGATACGACGATTGTGTTTGCTCAAGAAGTTGGACGTCGTCTTCAAATTCAACATCCCCGGTAGCAGCATCTCTAAATGATGCAAGAGGCACACTGGTCTCAGAAAACTCCATACCACGACCAAGTCGGTCAAACACACTTCCTGAAGGTTTGACTCTTGTTACATCCTCAGCAGCTTCTGCAACAGCTTTCATCACAGTTGACATGGGATTTGGCACCCTGGCCACAGACTGAATCCGTCGAGGACGATCAACCAATGATGAGTCAACAGTGGGTGTAGATACCACAGAACGAAGACGCTTCAATGTGGGCTGCGTTGCTGAATTGGATTGCCTTGAGGTTGTCAGTGCATCACGCATGGCAAACTGGAGTAGCCGTCGAGGGGCATCAACTTTCACTTGAGAAACTGGCTCCCTCTGTCAATAAGTTGATGATTGAATGAGAAAGTTGGATAACTGTTATCAAAGTGCAACATACCATACCAAAAATGTCTTCAAATGCTTCTTCTTAAATTGAATACTTAGTCCAGCCTACAAAACCATCTTGCTTTATTTTTATTTTTAATTTTTTTAGGAGGAAGAAAGGGGGGGGGGGGGGGGCGCGGGGAAGGATTGGTGTTTTTTCTGAGTGAGTGTGTGCTTTCGGAGGGAGGAAAAGAAGAGGGAGAGAAGCAAATGAGGTTTGCAAAGAGTGACAAGAGCTACAGTATGCACATTAACAACTATTAGTATGTTCAACATTTATTGACACCCGCGCAAGGCCGTGAGTGATTGAAATAAACAAGAGAGAAGTAATTAAACAAATCTTTCAAATTTTCAGAATATATTGGTAAAAAAGGGAAAACTCCTGATTTCAAATCTTTCAAATTTTCAGAATATGAGGTTATTTATAACTATTTAACACAGAGAAAAAAATTCGACTTTTCCATACAACTGAAGAACAGATAATTATCACATGAATCAATATGACCCCAAGACAGCTGCAAGATCCACGATCAAATTACTAGTGTCAAATTAACTACCCCCTGCTTATCATAAAAGAAAAAAAAATCACAAATTCAAACCTCTGTATTATGTCGCTCATCGGACCGAATCCTTTTCCTTTGAGCTGCAGATTGACGTGAAGGAGACTTTGCACGACTGACTTTGCTATGACTTTTATCTTCTACATGAATATCTCCAATCTCAGAGCTTCGAAAAGGAGGGGGTTCGCCTTCATCCCTTGCTAATCCTTTCCATTCCCTATTGTGACGGCTTCTAGTTACCTTATTATTAGACTTCTCTCTTTCTGGCTCAGAACTCAAATGATAAGAATCACTTTTTCCAATTAAGTCACCTGATGTCGTTTTTCTTTTACTCACATCCTCAATCTCAGAATCTTGTGATTGTAGATGCAAATCCGAATTTGAAGCCAGATGATCCCATAACCTAGTGAGGAAAATTTCACAATACATACATGACCAAACTAAACAACCATTATATGTGGAATAGCATTCCTCATAAATGAGAGAAAAAGAAGAATTACCAAGAAACAAAAGAATCACTGTCATCCCCCAAAAACACGTTCAACTCATTCTTTGCTTCTTCTTTGCCCCTGCCATTCCTTAAAAGGACAATAACATATTCCTGCAAGGAAATTAGAAAATTCAGCGAAAGTTCTAGTGCCGTAACTTTTGTCAGTGGATAGATTTACATAAAGAAAATAAACGAGGGGGTGAACTCAAGTAGAGAACTGAACACAAACAAATATGATGAGGAAGGACAAGAAACGTCCTCAAATATGTTTCAGCTTTCATCTAATGCATATGAAACTCTACTGACAGGTATGTAAAGGGCACAGAAAAAATTCCAAGGTTATGGATAGCAAGCATCAAGTACAATCTAATCCAAAAACAGATGGACACATGTACTTGTATGCAATTCTCACGTCCTGTAAAAAAAGAATGATATTGGTAGGCTACTTCAGATATTTTAATTTCTTTTGTTTTCAGATATTTTAATTTCTTTTGTTTAATTTCATGGTCGTATTGCCTCTCTAAGGTCAGAAATAAGGTCACGATTGGTAAAAGAAGGTAAGAAGATCGTAAAGCCATCTCAAAGTGTCCCATTCAAGAAGTACAGAAAAAATCGGTAACACTGTATTTCAAATTTTCTATTGGACACATTAAATAGTCATGTCTTTTCAGGCCCAAACTTGATGCTTTGCCTACTAGTAAGAAATAGCTCAATAACCCTTCAAATCCATGTTTAAAGCTCGTTGCACACATAAATTTATCAGGAGGTACATAACAAAGGCCCCTATTTAACCCCCTCCCCCCACCCTCCTTTCTTTTTCCTTTTATGAGTTTAGCAATCGCCAGTAGTCCACCAGAAAAGCATTCCAATCTGCCGTGTATTACTAACATCACATTATATTTCCTCAATCATTAAGGAGAAAATCAGCATTTGAGAGATTGGGAGAGGACATCAGCATTCTTATAAGAGGACCCTTCACATTGGTATATTGTCCCTCCCTCTTGGGAAACTATCATGAAAGCTTTTCTAGAAACCCACACAAACAATCACCTTAAAAAATTCCATGAAAAAATAACCCCAAGCAATGGTCATAAACGTTGGCACACTTCCTGGACCTAATAACTCACACTTTGAACAATGGGCATAAATTCATTAAAAACCCTTAGTAAGGTATCCGAACTTTTTTTCTTTCATAAAAGGTACCCAACCTGAAGCAACAGAAGTGCAACCATTCTCTAATAGAGAGCTCCAAAATCTAGGCAATGATTTAAATGGAAACGAATTTTGAAAGTTCGGTAATGCTTATGTATTAGTATCTCCATGTCCAACCTACAATGCCTACCTTAAACCAAATGGCAAAATCATGCACGAACTAGCCTAACTACAGTTCACTAATACCAATTCATGGTACCATCAAAATAAATCAAAATCCAGGATATCCAATAGAGTTTTTTGACCATGAAGTCGAAACCAAATCCAAATCTGTACGCCAGATATAACCTAAAAACCACGAAAACAATAGCCAATTATAACAGAAAATCAAACGGAACAAATTCCCCCAATCAAAGCATTGAAAACTGGCCAATAATCAGCATAAATTTCAGAACAATGCGCAAAAGATTACTAGTAGCCGAACGAGAGAGTCCGTACCACAAGAGTGTCGTCGGTGTAATCCCCCATGAACTCCTTAAGCTTTTCTCTCACACTCTCTCTCAACTTGATGACTGAATCGCCCGTCAGATTAACCCTAAATGTCCTATCATCGACTCGATCCACGCTCCCCATCGCCACGAAACCCTAATTTCGGCCCTCACAAACAAACCCTACCGCCCCAATGCTTCGGAAACCTGTACCAATCGCAAAACCCTAGCTCGGGTTTATAAATATCCCCAGAGCCGATCAAACCCCCTCCCCCGCCGGAACCAGGGGTAATTGTAGGGGATTTTCCCGGGAAAGTGACGGAAAACGATTTCCTAGGCACTTGGGCAGTAGGGTTTCGTGGAAAAGTTTCCCGAGAGAGAATTAACGGGGAGAAAAAAATGAAATCTTTGATGTAAAAGAGAAAGAGAGCGAGAGGGTTTTGGTACGAAAGCGAAACGTCAACTGTGAGAAGTAATATCTCGCAAATTAACACTTTTCTACTGAGACTGGAACGCTGTACTTTCTTTCTGTTTGGGATAATTCGTATTTGATATCGTCGCTCTTTTTTTTATTATTTCTTTTTGGCTTATATTTTGGTAGCTCTTGGTGCTTTATATAGAATCTCATCTTATTATTTACGCTTTATTTTATCTCACTTTTTTCTATGGACTAATTTTTTTTATAGATGATATTATTCACACACTAATTTTTATCCATCACATACATGTATCAATTTTAGACAGTCGGATCGGATAAATTTAAGAAGATTAATAAAAAAAAAATTAACAAAGGTGTGTGAAATATAAAAATAAGGATATGAATACCGCTACCCTTCTTTATTATATTTCACTTGACCTCATTTTGTCAACACTGTTGAGAGAAGCGTTTTAGTTCAATGATGTGTTACAGGCTCTCTGGTCTTTTCAATGGTAAATATAACAATATGTTAAAAGTAAAGTGATTTTATTGCTATATTATGGGCGCATTGTGGCCATCGTTCTACTCCCTTCCAACATGCCCTTCCATGAGTAAAACTCAATCAACTCTTGCCCCATCAAAGTTGCAATCGCGACATATCATGCACGCCAGTCTACGTAGGTAGCTCATTTAATACCATAGTATTAAAGTAGTTGAGCTCAAGACTTTTTGGGCTCACTAAGGACTTATATAAGGGGGTAAGTGCCTTTTATATGGGGGTCAAACGATTGATAGGGAAAATAATTTAGATTATAGGCGAGCGCATCTTGTAATCATTTGATCAATACATTCTTAGTACCATAGTGAATGTAGCCCAATTTTGATGGATGAACCACCTAAATCTTGAGTCCATTATTTCATATCTTTAAACCTGACCCCATCAAGAGCTAATTGTTCTAGTTTGTTAACATGCAAATTTTAAGCGTTAACAGTTGGACCTATATCAAACATCTTGAACCCTGGTTGGTCATAGACCATGTGGAGGCACACGATCGGACCTAAGTACTCGCTAACCGACACTCATAATTTAACCCATCTGTATTTATTTTGATAGAAAGAAAGTGAGAGAATTAACAGTAAAACCAACTATGGGATACCAAATAGGGTTGAAGAACTCTAATACCTTTCTTTTGGATCAAAATACTCTTAGACTGTAAAATGCTAGGAATACCACATTTTGAAAATTAGATCTAAGTCGTCTTTTTAATAGAAGTAAGACCAAATTATATTATGGACCCTACATCTTTAGAATAATAATTTAAATGTGATCTACAATATGTGGTCTTCTTAGCGTTACTCATCCAAGACCTATTCTTCAAGTTGGAAAGGAATCCTATCCGGATCCCTTCCACCCAATCATTCTCATCAAATAATATAAGTCATTGAAATTTAATTCAACAGTTGCAATTAGGAACTCATCTTAAAAGTTATAATAACTTTAGCCAATCAAATTTCAAGAATTCGGAAAGAATTCCTTTCCCTTCAAGTTAAGCAAGGCAAGTACTGTACGAAAATTGTTCCTTGGTGAATGGGAAAGCTCGAGCGGGATGGTAAAAATCATATTTGCGAACTGACAAATTACCGCGCGGTGCACGAAACATCGAGGGAAAAAAAATAAAACAAATGAAAAACAAAACAAGACCGAGCACGTAACTTACTTCCACGGTTCGGCTCCAGGACTCAAAGGATATTCTGCAGCCGAGTCTACGTATAGTCCGTGAATTCGAGAGTTCGAACGGTCGGATACTTGTAATTGGAATAAAATCCAATTTTCTGACTGTTTTCCCCTCCACCAATCAAAGCTATAAACGTGGGTTGACTCGCGACACCTGGAAAACACTTGATCCTCATATGGGTCGCCTCCACGCTCTCTCATCGCCATATAAAGTCGCAGCTGATACATTCGGCTTCGACTTCTCCTCCTCTGACACCTCTTTCTCGCTCCTGTTCGCCTTAGGGTTCGTCTCTCTCTCTCTCTCTCATCACATATGGTGTTTTGATTATCTAAATTTTGATTATTTGATTATTGAAGGGGAGCGGAGCTAAGCAGCTTATGTATGTGATGAAAGATGTGAATTTTCAAATGAAAAATAATATTTTGATGGTGGGTTTTCGGTTCTGATGGGAAAATAGACCTTAATTCTAGGTTTAAGGATGTTTAGAATAGTAATTAAGGTTCTTGTTCTGATTTTAATGAATAGTATTCGGCGTTTGAAGCTTGATGAGTTGGTTTAATTACTTGTGTGTTTTGTCATTAGCAAATGGTTTTGATTAGCTTGAAGAGTTGGTTTACTGGTAGCATGATTAGTATGATTTATGTGTTAATGTAAATCTCCAAAAGAAAGCCATGAGTTATTCCACCACCAAGAATTTGAATTCTTCGTAAATATCCGTTTAGTGTTTTTATTTTTCTTTAAAAATTTAAACAGAGGAGAGACTGAGAGGTAGGAACAAGCATGTAAAGGCCTAGTTGAGAAAAGTCGAGGTTCCACCCAAAAACCAATGGGCAATAGTGGGAGATAGCACGCTACGTTGCACATTTGTGATTTCAAACTTTGGAGTGGCCAGTTGGCAATAGGGGAAGTGAGGTTCCGATGTGGAGCATTTCTTCACTCACACTAGTAAGAGTTATGGTCTGTCTGGTATGCTAATTGGTTGAATGCTTTGGAGTTATTGTATGATTTGGATTCAGATTGGCTCATTATTATCAAGCTCTTTAGCGTTTGAGAAGAGGGGTATTTGTTTCAATTATGGTTATAAGTTTCTTTGAAAATCAGTAGGTTCATAGAGTTTATACGAAGACCCTAGTATCTTCTTCGGTTGTTGAATTCCCCCTTCACTAGGTAGTTTTTAACTCTCAATGACTGAGAGTGTCGATTTTTTATGGGAAGATCTTCGCGGCTTAAGTAAGGCTTAGGTGTCCAAATGTTAGCGTCAAGTAGCGCTGTTGATTGGGGCCTTCGGTAGGTCACTACAGTAGACTGCAATCACTATTGTCTCCCCCAATGTTGAGCTAAACATATGCAGTTGATGTTTATTTTACGGTGTTTTATTTTTATTACAAGAGAAATGCAGCTGAAGTGTGCATATTGTTATTATACTGATTGTCTACTTTACATGGAGGTTTTAGCCAATGCATGTTGTATTGAATGCCCATAAACAGACATAACCTAATGAGGCTGAATAAGCATAAGGACTTGGAAAAAGCTAATGTCTGATATTGTTTACAGTAATGACAATCCTCAAACAAAATGACTAGAGTGTGAACTTCATTCCTTCATTTTTATGGGGTTATCCCTGTTTAATGATTATAAAAGCTTTTTGCCGTATAAGGAAGTGAACTTATTTTCTTTTACCTAAATCCTATGCCTTCCAAGATTTATCATCTTTCATTCCCCCGTCTTTGTCTCCGTCTCTATCTATCTCCCTCTAGAAGTAGTGTCTCCCTCCCTGAGTACAAGGTGAAGGGTAAATAAGTACGGATGGGCTCAATACTTGCTTGGTGCCTGGTTTAATTTACTAGGAAAACAAAATAAGAGGAAGCTAATACTCTGCGAACCTAGGGTTTAAGATTAATACTTTTGTTGTGTTGCATTCTCTAATATTAAGGTTTGCTGTCATGACAGATGAAATAGACATTTAGCTTTGTCAAGGCACATTCACAAATCATGCGCTTTGCTGTTTTTCAGTTGAACTGATTGTACACTTGAAAGAAAAAGTGACCTTTTTTTCTTCTCCCTATCATTTAATTTATATGTTTAGTTGATTGCACATTCACATTCACAATTATATTTTTATTTGATGTTTAGGCTTCAGAACTAGAATTGTAATTAGAGCTTCAATACTTATCTCAACGGTATCCAACTTATTGTCATGCATGTACCGTACTTCTGTGCACTGTGACTAAATGAAAGTCCCAACTGCAGTAAGCTAGAAGGTTATGAACTATAAAATGATTGCAAATGTTAGATGAAGGCAGCATAACAGGAGTGGGAAAAAAAATAAGGCAAAAAGAAAGCAAAGGAGAAAATGACCAGTAGCTGGAACATAAGACATTTTGTTGTGTCATCCGAGGTTGTTTATTGGATGTTGGTGATGGTGGTTGTGAGGTTAGTCGTTGTCAAGCGTGAAATGAAGAAGGGGTGGGTTTTGTTCATGAAATGAACTAAAATGGTGAAATATATTCTGCGGGTCTTGGCTTCACGTGAATGGTGTAGATTTCAGGTCATGTTTATTTTTATACTTGTACTGATAGCTGTAGTAATGGTGTTCTCTACTTTTTGCTTCCCCTTTATAGAACAGATTGTCTCATAAAACAATTAATTGTCTATCATCAGTGTGGTTTCACTGTCATTCGGGACGGCACCAGAAGTGTGTATGCACACTTATATGGGATCGTCCTCACTTTCCTTTGTATGTGTATTAAATATTGGGAATTGCTGCTATGGTTCCGTGTAACTCATTTTTCTTGGTTTTTTTTTGGTCATCATAGTGCTGCTATAGTTTTCTTGTTTCTCCCTCGTTTTTTTTATGCCAGGAAAGTATCCCTTTAGAAGTAAAAGGCCTTGAAGCCAACTGTGAAATCAAAAGAATCAAAACTAAACTTATGTGCTTCTGTTTCCAAGTGAAACCTTAATTAGTTATATTCCCTATCTAATTATTTTTATTATTCTTTAAACCGAGGAAACAAGCGTGAATAACTAAATGTGAGTATTCATTCAGAGCCATCCTCACATGCTGAGTTGAGATCTTAGGATCATGTTAAGGTGGCAGTGCCTTGGTTAAAGTATTGGTCAAAGAGTCATTTCCCGTTAATATGGTCCTTCTGATTGGCAATCTAACAATCCATCTTTCTTGTGCTAAAGATTCAAACCGCTATGTTGATTTTAATTTAACGAGTTGATGGTGGAGTCAGCTTGTTTATGTTGTTCTAATTGCTTGGCTGTGTAGTATTGTAGATGTCTGGTAGGGGGAGATGTCTACCTAGAGCTGTGTGATTGTATAATTTTGAAGGACTTAGCGAATTACAATGCAGGAAATTGTAAGAAAATGGAGCACAACGAGACAGGATGCCAAGCTCCTCCTGAAGCTCCCAAGCTTTGTGCCAACAACTGCGGATTCTTTGGAAGTCCAGCAACCATGAATTTGTGTTCCAAGTGCCACAAGGACTTGGTGTTGAAGCAAGAACAAGCTAAAGTCGTTGCGGCATCCATTGGTAGTGTGGTGAATGGCAGTCCCACTGAAAGTGGCAAGGGGCCTGTTGCTACTGCTGCTGTAGATGTACAAGCTGGTTCTGCAGATGTGATGCTTATCTCAACACAGGCTTCCTCGACATCGTTGAACATTAAGAGTGAGGAGAAGGTGAAAGAGACTCCTACGAGGTGCGGCACTTGCAGGAAACGTGTTGGTCTAACGGGGTTCAGTTGCCGTTGTGGAGATCTCTTTTGTGCAGTTCATCGGTACTCTGATAAACACAACTGCCCCTATGATTACCGGACTGCTGCTCAGGATGCAATAGCCAAAGCCAACCCGGTTGTCAAGGCAGAAAAGCTGGATAAAATCTGATAGAATCTTGGACTAGCGAGGGTTTAATCCTTTTATCTATTGCACACATGCTCTCATTTCTACCCATGTGGCTTCTGCTTCTGTTTAAGTTGATCTGTGTTGTGTTAGGTCTCGTGTGATAGATGGTTGGAAGCTGTTGTGGGCATTTTCAAATGCCAGGAACGATTGTGTGTAATAATCCCAGCCGTTCGTGACGGCCGTGATGCCCTTACTTGGCTTTGCTATGGATGGTGTTTTGGAACTTGT
The DNA here is from genome assembly GCF_963583255.1 of Pyrus communis. NCBI lineage: Eukaryota > Viridiplantae > Streptophyta > Magnoliopsida > Rosales > Rosaceae > Pyrus > Pyrus communis. The sequence goes on along the minus strand of NC_084807.1, from coordinate 546,815 downwards.
TTATTCTGCTGCTTGGGGATTTAATTTATCAGACATAGGAAGGTGCAAATGTAGCATGCTCACGTAATGCACGTTAATGCTTCGCGGGTTTTACCCATCTGTTATTGGGGGAGGGGGAATCGGCATTGAAGTTGGCACCTCAAGTGCAAGGGTGAATGCGTTTTAACTAAAACTGAGCTACAAATTCCTTGCGGAATAGAAGCATTTTTAACTTGTAAGTTGGGACCAACTTCAGAGTTTTATGCTCTATAATGAAGTATTAATATTATCATCATCAATTCAAGCAAACCTTTGTGCAAGTCTGAATACATATGATAATCAATTTATTTACCACATAAAATAATTTGTTTACACCAAGGTAATCAATTGGTTTCTATTCCGATTCAACACCATTCTCATCCCGATTCTAGACAATTTAGTAAAAACCTTTATAGGAATCTGATTCTAATTCTTTCTCAATCCAACTTCTCCTCAATTGAATTCTCCTCATTTTGATTTTGGATTAATAAACGAGCCATCACTGGTTTTGGAGAAGGGGATAAGTTATGAGGCGTGGAAATTGTGTTTGTTTTGATGCCTCTTGAAGCAAATAGTTTGCCAGTATCTGGTTGGAATCATATGGCCGTGTGACATACAAGAGAAGAAAAAAATGTGAGGTTGGTTGGTTTTATTGTCCATTTCAAGTAGTAAGAGATTTGTAATTTTCATAGATGATGGAGAATAACGGAGACAAGAAATAATAGCACTGCAAAAAATTGACTGAAGAAACTGGTTGATAGAGTTGGCATATATCAGCAGTTGTGACTTGGGAGACAAGTCTACTGAGCTCAAAAATATGTATTTAGATTTCTATTTTCCATGGGATACAACAATTTAATCCGTCGAAGGTAGTTCATGCTCCAAGGGACCCCAATTCCTGAATTAGAGAAGTTAAATCTGTGAAAGACGAACCACCTTCTTCAACAGCCCTCTTTGCCATCTCTCTAAGTACCCTGGCTCTGCCTCTCATTCCCCCTGCCTCTTCACTCACCATTACTTGATTTACAGCCTTTTCTATGGCTTCCCTCTTCACACTGGCTTCCGTCATCACATCCAGAAATGTACCCCATTGTTTAGCACCAACAGCAACCCCAGTTTTCAGTACCACGGTCACCAACTTCTCATTGTAAAACTGCTCAGCCGACACGGGCCATGTGATCATTGGCACCCCAGCAGACGCTCCTTCAAGGATAGAGTTCCACCCGCAGTGAGTCACAAAGGCTCCGATTGCTTGGTGCTCAAGAATCGGCACTTGCGGAGCCCAACCTCTTATAATTAGTCCTTTACCTTCCATTCTCTCCTCAAACCCTTCGGGGAGCCACTCTTCTTTATCATTCTTTTCTCTCTTCACAACCCAAATGAATTCCTGCCCAGAAGCCTCAAGCCCCGCTGCAATTTCTTGGAGCTGAGAGTCAATGAAATTGGTCATACTTCCGAAACATATGTAAACAACTGAATTGGGTTTCTTAGAACTAAGCCAATTCAAGCACTCGTGCCGATCAAGGGAGGCTTCGTCATCTGCTGCCTTATTTACTGATGAAACCGGGCCTATATGCCATGCCTTCCTCCCATACACTGTCCTGTAATGGTCTGCAAAAGCCCGTTCAAGTTCATAAAAGCTGTTAACAATGAACCCATAGCTCTTTTCCTCGCTCTCCATCGCCTCTTTAAACAACTTGGTGAATTCAGCACTTTGCTTGGGAAAATTCGGGATTTGGCTTCTTGTCAGCTTGATCTCAATTGGAAAATTAGGAATAGTAAAAACTTCTGAATCAGATGACATCTTCGCGTGAGGCTCATACAACGCCACACTATGAAAAGCACACAAAGCGAAAAAACCGAGGCCTTGAAATATGATCCTTGGAATACCAAACTTGGCAGCAACATCTGTTGCCCAAGGTAAGAAATTGTCTGCAACAAGGCAATGAGGGCGGTGTTCGTCTAAAAGCTGCTCAATTTGTGGTTGAAGAAGGAAGGTGGCTTTGATGAACTTCTCGTTCATCTCCCTGGTGGTAGCTAAGTTTGCATTTTCACATCCTTGAGGCAACCCCACTTCCTCAGTTGGGAACTTGATGACAAGAATGTCAACATCAAATCCCAATTTCTTGCTGCTTTGGATTGCCTTGGAAAAGAGAGGAGCATTGAGAGGGGTGGTTATTAGGGTGGATTTTACACCACGAGAAGCAAATAGTTTGGCCATGTTTATAAGGGGTATGAAGTGGCCTTGAATCATGTATGGGAAGAAGAAAATGTGAAGCTGCTTATGGGGTTTAGTTTCCATGGGGACTTGACAGAATGCACAAAGGAGCTCCAACCTCCAATAATGGATGGTGATGCTTGAAGAAGAGAGTTGATACTTTTGAGACTTGGGATTTAACGATTTGTTTCTTTTTAAAATATTCATGTTCTGCCAAGTGGCAAAGACTAAAATCGCTTTGTTATGTCATTGCATACGTAGATCATTTTGTCCACCCTAAATTTTGAATTCTATACCAAGATAGTTGGTGATAAGATCTACTAAAGGTTTGTATCTCTGGTGATTGAATTCTTAAACGACGGGCATGAAAATCGACTAACAATAAATAAATAAAACAAGCCTTAGTCCTATATTTGATAAAGTCGAATGGATATAGAATTGTAAATGAGTCGACTCAAACCGAATAGTACCACTATGTTTAAGTTTAATTTGCTTCTTATATGTGCCAAGCTCGAGCGAGTTCAAAAAAAGTTCAAATGCAATAAAGAACTCAAACTGTTTCGAACTATTTATTATAATATGTTGATATTATCTTTCTTTTAAATAAAATTTTCTTGATAGTACATTTTAATAATAGAATATAGAAAACATAAACATTGTAATAATCTTTTTCCAAACTTGCCGCTTTAAGAGCAATTCCAGCCCAAGCACATAGGCTAGTTCACTGTGGGAAAAATAGGCTGGCACCCCTTAAAACCCCTCTAGCCGATCCAATTAAACTGGCACCCAACCCAAGCCAGCTTTTAGGCCGACCCAAAGCGTGTTGAGCAATGTGTTGAGTTATGTGACGTCATGCTGACGTCAGCCAGCCGTTATGCGTTTACTTGGCTTTGCTATGGATGGTGTTTTGGGCCTTGTTTATTTTGCTGCATGGGGAATTAATTTATCAGATATAGGAAGGTGCAAATGTATCATGCTCAAGTAATGAACGTTAATGCTCCGTGGGTTTTACCCATCTGCTATTGGGCGAGGGGGAATTGGCATCGAACTTGGCACCTCAAGGTGCAAGGGTGAATGCGGTTTAACTAAAATTAAGCTACAAATTCCTTGCAGAATAGAAGCATTTTTAACTTATAATTTGGGACCTTGATGTGCAAGGGTAATTGCGTTTAAACTAAAATTGAGTTACAACTTCAATTTAGTAAAAACCTTCTGATTTTAATTCTTTCTGAATCCAACTTCTCCTCAATTGAATTCTCCTCATTTTGATTGTGGATTAATAAATGTGCCATCATTGGTTTTGGAGAAGGGGATTAGTTAAGAGGAGTGGAAATTATGGTTGTTTTGATGCCTCTTGAAGCAAATAGTTTGCCCATATCTATGGTTGGTATCATATGGCCATGTGACATACAAGGGAAGAAAAAAATGTGAGGTTGGTTGGTTTTATGTCCATTTCAAGTAGTAAGAGATTTGTAATTTGCTTAGAAGATGGAGAATAACGGAGATGAGAAATAATAGCACTGCAAAAGATTGACTGAAGAAACTGGTTGATAGAGTTCGTATATATCAGTAGTTGTGACTTGGGAGACAAGTCTACTTAGCTTAAAAATATGTATTTAGATTCCTATTTTCCATGGGATACAACAATTTAGTCCGTCGAAGGAAGTTCAGGCTACAAGGGACCCCATTTCCTGAATTAGAGAAGTTAAATCTGAGAAAGACGAACCACCTTCTTCAACAGCCCTCATTGCCATTTCTCTAAGCACCCTGGCTCTGCCTCTCATTCCCTCTGCTTCTTCACTCGCCATTACTTGATTTACAGCCTTTTCTATGGCTTCCCTCTTCACACTGGCTTCCTTCTTCACATCCAGAAATGTACCCGTACCCCATTGTTTAGCACCAACAGCAACCCCGGTTTTCAGTACCTCAGTCACCAACTTCTCATTGTAAAACTGGTCAGCCGACACGGGCCATGTGATCATTGGCACCCCAGCAGACGCTCCTTCAAGGATAGAGTTCCACCCGCAGTGAGTCACAAAGGCTCCGATTGCTTGGTGCTCAAGGATCGGCACTTGCGGAGCCCAACCTCTTATAATTAGTCCTTTACCTTCCATTCTCTCCTCAAACCCTTCGGGGAGCCACTCTTCTTTATCATTCTTTTCTCTCTTCACAACCCAAATGAACTCCTGCCCAGAAGCCTCAAGCCCCGCTGCAATTTCTAGGAGCTGAGAGTCGATGAAATTGGTCATACTTCCGAAACATATGTAAACAACTGAATTGGGTTTCTTAGAACTAAGCCAATTCAAGCACTCGTGCTGATCAAGGGAGGCTTCGTCATCTGCTGCCTTATTGGCTGCCGAAACCGGGCCTATATGCCATGCCTTCCTCCCAAACACTGTCCTGTAATGGTCTGCAAAAGCCGGTTCAAGTTCATAAAAGCTGTTAACAATGGACCCATAGCTCTTTTCCCCGCTCTCCCTCGCCTCCTTAATCAACTTGGTGATTTCAGCACTTTGCTTGGGAACATTCGGCATTTGGCTTCTTGTCAGCTTGATCTCAACTGGAAAATTAGGAATAGTAAAAACTTCTGAATCAGATGACAGCTTCGCGTGAGGCTCATACAACGCCACACTACGAGAAGCACACAAGGCGAAAAAACCCATGCCATGAAATATGATCCTGGGAATACCAAACTTGGCAGCAACATCCGTTGCCCAGGGAAAGAACGTGTCTGCAACAAGGCAATGAGGGCGGTGTTTGTCTAAAATCTGCTCAATTTGTGGTTGAAGAAGTAAGGTGGCTTTGATGAACTTTTCGTTCATCTCCAAGGTGGTAACTAAGTTAGCATTTTCACATCCTTGAGGCAACCCTACTTCCTCAGTTGGGAACTTGATGACAAGAATGTCAACATCAATGCCCAATTTCTTGCTGCTTTGGATTGCCTTGGAAAAGAGAGGTGCATTGAGAGGGGTGGCTATTAGGGTGGATTTTACACCACGAGAAGCAAATAGTCTGGCAATGTTTATAAGGGGTATGAAGTGGCCTTGAACCATATATGGGAAGAAGAAAATGTGAAGCTGCTTATGGGATTTAGTTTCCATGAGGACTTGACAGAATGCACAAAGCAGCTCCAACCTCCAATAATGGATGGTGATGATTGATGAAGATAGTTGATACCAACCAGTGAGCTGAAAGATTCAATATATTACTTTGAGACAAGGGATTTTTCTTTTTTTAAAATCATCTTCTGCCAAGTGGCAAAGACTAAAATGGCTTTGTTATGTCATTGCTTACGTAGATCATTTTGACCAAGATATTCGGTGATTAAGATCTATTAGACTTCGTTTGTCAGCTCAAACTGTACTGATTATTTCAGTTGGATATGATAAATAGTAATCAGATAATACTAACTAAATTAATCAAGCATTTGGTGTAATATCGGATTAAAGAATGATTATTTAATACTGACTTTTGTATTGTACCTGATAAATCGTCCTGTTATTATTTCACCATTTTTAGTGAAAATATGACTTTAGCCCTTCAAACTCAATTTTCTTTATATAAAACCCTACATAACTTTTTTACTCAAAGAAAACCCAATGACTAGGATCCACGTAAGCAAATTCATTAACTTCATATTAATTCACACATTTTACATTTTTCACATGCCTAAAATACCCCTATTACATACTTGATGTAGACAATTAATTGTAAGGAAATAGTAAATGCTTTTGCAACAAGAAGAAAAAAAGACATTAATGTTAAAAATTTATTGCATATTAATTTTTTAGAAAGGTATTGAATTTTCATAAAACTATTCGATTCAGTTTTTTCACCCTACTCTTGAATACTTTTGAATTTATCCTTTTTTTATTAATATATTAGAACATTGTATTTCATTATCTACATGCACATTAATTTACCTACGAACAATTATACCATGGGTGTAATTCGATGTATATTAAGAAGAAATGTAGTTCGATGTATAGTATTAAAAATACTATGTTACACCCATGTTTATACAACAACAAAACGTGCCTAACATGTCTAACAATACATGAAAAATAAATTACCTACAAGTTAGAGAAATGTTATTTGGTTGGGTGTAGTATAAATTTTTTTAATAATTGGAAAAATTAAGTATAGCTAGGTATAGTGTAATTTTTTTTTTATATAATTAGAACAAATTAATTTACCTACCTACTCTTTGAAATGTTCATTTCCAATGATGCAAAATGTTCATTACCTAACAACAAATTAATTTCCGATAATACCATGGGTGTAATGTAACATCTTTCTTCACAATGATACAAAATATTGTATGTACCAACAACAAAACTTGCCTAACATAAGTACTTGTACATGGAAAATAATTTACCTATAACAAAAGAAATGCAGTTTGATGTATAAAATCAACAATATTATGTTCCACTCATATTTATACAACAACAAAACATGTCTAACATATATAACAATACATAGAAAATAATTTACCTACAAGTTAGAGGAATGTTATTTGATTCAAAATATATAATATAGGTGTAGTATTTTTTTTTTTTTAAATAATTGGAACAAACTAATTTACCTACCAATTAATATGGATAAAATTGCTACAAAATATATCACGGAAAAAAAAAAAAACTACTTTTCTAGTTTGACATAGATACGGTTAATGCAAACACTTTTTTCATTTTATTTCACTTTTTCTACTACTTTTAATTTGGCATAAATTTAGGAATTTGGAAAAGGGACCATAAAGTATGAGTGGCATGAGTGTAAATAAATTGTATTAATATGTCAATAGTGTTCCTATATGTTTGCAAATTTTAAATTTGGGCTTAAACTGGATCTTTAAAGATAGATGAGTTTTTATCTAGAAATAATGAATTGTAAGGGCCAAAATCTAAAGCACCCTTATTTTTATGTCAGTGCTGAACCCATCACAGCTAACAAGCGGAAGAGCTTTGAACCCACCAAAACAAACACCTCCAGAATCTCATCAGTGACCGTTATCCTCTTCAGCTGGAGCTCCTCCAGCAGCGGGTACTCAGCTGCGAACGCCTCCAGCCACCACCGGACATTGGAGCCCCAATGGTCGGGGACCAGATGGAAGTCCGCGAACCGCGGATCCGAATACGAGATTTGAGAAAGTTGAAACTGAAAAAATGGAAAAGATTTTAAGTTTTGAATTTTTTAATGGTGGGATGTGGCATTGACATGAAGATGAAAGCTTTGGATGAAGAGAGAGATGAACGTGAAGATTTGAGGAGAGAGAAGGGCCAACCCAAAGACCTTTGCATATTAGAAAATGAATAAAAGGGAAAAGAAATTGATAATAATTCTCAGAAGAGGTGGTTTTGAAACTTGTTTGTGCAGATTTCACCATAATTGAAAACCCAGAAGCAAAAAATTGGAGAAAATGAAGAAATCGTTATGAAATCTCTTATAGAGTCCTGGGTTTCGGCTGGCTGTTCTTCCTTCTTAGGCTCCTCTGTCACCGTAGCCTCTGCTGGCGGTTGGGATGAAGGGAGGGAGAAAGAGCGCCAATACCTTGGTTGTGGTTGATAAGGAGTTCACAATGCGCTAGAGAAGAGAGGGTTGGAGAAGAGTGGACACCCGACTAATTATACCAACGAGAGGATAACTAAGAGGGTATAGGCTGTATTAAATTGGTGAGACCGAATTGTTTTATCCGATAGTTATTTAATACAAACTACCACCAAACATCGTACTCTGTATTATTAATATTATCTGATACTTTATACGGTGTGTCAAACGAGGCTTTAAAGGTTTGTATCTCTGGTGATTGAATTATTAAACAATACAACATGAAAATCAACTAACAATAAATAAAATAAAATAAGCCTTAATCCTATATTTGATAAAGTCAAATAGATATAAAATTGTAAATGAGTCGACTCAAACTAAATAGCACCACTATGTTTACGTTTAACTTGCCTCTTGTACGTGCCAAGCTCAAGCGAGTTAAAAAAAAAGTTTAAATTCAATAATTAATTCAAATTGTTTCGAACTATTTATTATGGAGGCAAATTCTCTGCCCTCTCACTTCCCATGCCCTCCTGTTTGTGTGGTCACAGTTAAGACACGTCAACACTTTATATTACTATTCATTTTTGTCTTATTATCTTTATAAAAAAAAAATATAAAATATTGACGTGACTTAACCGTGACCATACAAAATAGGAAGGTACGGAAAGTGGGAAGGCAGAGAATCTGCCTCCATTTATTATAATATGTTGATATGGTCTTTCTTTTAGGTAAGGGATTCTCTTCGGATCCTTTCCACCAAATCATTCACATCAAACAATCCGACCTCCTGAAATTTGATCAAACGGCTAAAATTATTATAACTTTTAAAGTTGATTCCTGTTAGTAGCTGTTGGATTAAATTTCAAGGGTTCAGATTAGTTGATGGGGAGGATTTGGTGGAAATGATCTAAAGATGATCCATTTCCTTTCTTTTAAATAAAATTTTCTTGATTAGTACATTTTAATAATAGAATATAGAAAACATAAACATTGTAATAAACTTTTTCTGAACATGCCACTTTCAAATAGTCACATGAATGTATATTTCATTCTTGGGTAAATATCAGTTTACTACCCTCAAATTTCGTGGTTTTCAACATTTAGTACATGAAGTTTTTTTTCGTCCCAGAGTCATACCTAAAGTGTTAATTTTGAGACAGTCTCATACATCCGTTAGTTTGGCTGTTAAGCCTCCTGTTAACTGATGACGTGGCGCTCATGTGGACAATGACTAGACGCCACGTGTCATTAAGAGTCGACGTGGAAATTAAAAATTCAAAAAAAATATTAAAAATAATTAATTAAATAAAAGTATTTTAAAAAAAAACCATAACCCCACCCTTGCCCACCCGAGCCACCCTTTCTCTGATCCATTCTTCCCTCTTCACCTCCCCGACCCACCTTATCCCTCTCTCTGCGACTCTAGGGCGTCCAATCCGCCTTCGTCCCCTATTTGATACCTGCCCTACAAAAGCAATTTGCAAACCCCTCGTCCCCGCCACCGAGAGCAGAGAAACTAACAGAACAGAGAGAAGCAATAATCGGGAAAGCAAGCTACAAGAAGTTAACCGGAAGCCAAAACCTAAGGCAACGGCTCGTACTGGCGGCGTTTACGTCTACAACAGTTCTTATCGAGGACAGTTGCGCAGATGAGACATCGCCCGACCTCTGCCCCCACGAGGTCTTATTCTTCCGCCTGCTTGAGAAGGTCTCCGATGACTGCGTCGTCGAAATGAACAAGCAAGTGACCTCCATGGTTGAGATCCACCTGGAAAAGCTTCAGGTCAGTGATGTAGGACTGGCAGCCATCTCCAATTGCTTGGATCTGGAGATTCTACACTTGGTCAAGATCCCCGAGTGGACCAATATGGGATTAGTCTTCGTCGCCGAACACTGCATGCTGCTAAGGAAGCTTCACATTGACAGATTGAAGGCTAATCGAGTACGCGACGAAGGGAAGATGAATGAGGTGGGGTCGTGGAGGGGTGTGGGGTGTGGGGAAGACGAACGGGGTGGAGCCGTGGAGGGGTGTGCGGAGGAGATAATGGAGGGAGAGGGTCAGGGGTTGAGGTAGGTGCCCATAAACTTTTTTTTTATTTTTAAATTGAGTGGGTCGGGGGTTGAGGGAGGGAGAGGGTTGGATTTGCACATATGGGTAGAGGCCGAGAAGGGAAGGATGGTCGGGGTTGAGGAACAACCTCTTTTCTTTTTTTTTTTAATATCCACGTGGCGCCCAGTCATTGTCCATGTGGGCATCACGTCATTAGTTAACGGAAGACTTAACAGTTTGAATAACGGATGTATGAGGCTGTCCCAAATTTTACACTTTAGGTATGACTCTGGGATGAAAAAAACTTGATGTACTAAATGTTGAAAACCACGAAACATGAGGGTAGTAAACTGATATTTACCCTTCATTTTTTATCATATTTTATGGGTGGAATAATGGAAAGCAGTGTCGTTAGATCAATTTTTAATGGTTTGGATCCCCTAATTTGATGGATTATGAGGAATTGATCTAGAGAGGATCCCTTTCCTATTCCGAGCACTTGGTATCACATCATGGCCGCCACAAAAGTTGTCTGGAACTTCCTTTATGTTATTCTTCATACAGGCTAGTGAGAATCTTTACAAGAGTAAAGTTTTATTGTTGATAAGTATTCCTAACTGCTCGAACTTGCATGCTTCAAACTGTGTCTTCCCTTGCAAATCACCGCGCTTCCATTGCCAGGGTAGTACTTCGGGGTAGAACGTCCGGTTCGGTAAAGCAGTCGGATCGTTCAACAACTACTGGGGCCTGGTGCAGGTGATCCTCCGAGCTTTCTCACAAAATGCTCGGTCGCCACTTTGGTCTTTACCTTTACTAGTGAGGCATAACATACTCTCGCCGATGTTTGATCACCTATGATAGTTCCTACCCCTGTCAGAGTCGGAAACTTCATCCCTAGCATCCTTTGGTTGATTGTGACCAGGGAGTCATCACGGGGTTGCAAGACTCCAAACCCATCTTCTTCGTTGAACACAATAGGCTATCCCAATAATCTTCTCTTCACTGGTCGGTCCGTAGTCCCAACAGGGTAGGAATGGGACACCGCCTAACATGACATCCAGACATCGGCCTTCCTTGCCCTGTTGGAATCCCCTGACAAGGTCGATACTCCAAACAAGGTGTAAATCACTTTTCTCTCAACCGGGTCACGACAATCTAATACTACAATCACTTTTCCCTCTCTTTTCCCTCGGTAAATTCATGCTACAACAATTTTCTTAATTATCACATAAAATAATTTATTTAGACCAAGGATAGTTTAGTAATCAACTGGTTTCTATTCCAATTCTTGATTGAATTTGTAAACAATTTGTATGAAATCAACATCACTCTTAACCCAATTCCAGACAGTTTAGTATACAACCTTCAACAAATTAACTAAAGAAACTGGATGATAGAGTTGGTATATATCAGAACTTGTAACTTGGTAGACAAGTGCATTGAGTTTAAAAAAAATGTACTTAGATTGCTATTTTCCATGGGATAGAATTATTTTATTTTATTTTTTGAACCAATGATATTATCTACACTAAGGAAAGATAATGGGCTTAACCTTACAATGCCATGGGATACAATAATTTAATCCGTCAAATTTGACAAAATTGATCTTTGAAATTTTGTACTCTAAATCTTTTTACATCAATGAATTTTTTTTAAAATTTCTTCCACCCTACTTTGGGAGGGGAAGGGCTGGTGGAGCTTATAAAAATATGTATTTACTTTGTGTCTTGAAGAAATTATTCATTTGGATCATTTTTTGCTTTGATTTTTTAGGAGAAAACATATTTTGATTTATGGAATTAATCCACCATGTTATGAATCTATGATAATATTCTTTGAATTCGATTTCCCTGTCCCAATTTCGCTTGTATGAAAAAAATATGTACTCTTTTTCTTTCATTTGCTATTAATTCAAAGTTTTCCGCATAGATGCCAAAAAAATAAACACGTACAAACACAAGAAGTGATGGTATGTTGGCTGAAAGTAGTTCATGCTCCAGGGGACCCCAATTCCTGAATTAGAGAAGTTAAATCTGAGAAAGATGAACCACCTTCTTCAACAGCCCTCGTTGCCATCTCTCTAAGTGCCCTGGCTCTGCCTCTCATTCCATCTGCTTCTTCACTCACCATCACTTGATTTACAGCCTTTTCTATGGCTTCCCTCTTCACACTGGCTTCCTTCTTCACATCTAGAACTGTACCCCATTGTTTAACACCAACAACAACCCCAGTTTTCAGTACCTCAGTCACCAACTTCTCATTGTAAAACTGGTCAGCCGACACGGGCCATGTGATCATTGGCACCCCAGCAGACACTCCTTCAAGGATAGAGTTCCACCCACAATGAGTCACGAAGGCTCCGATTGCTTCGTGCTCAAGAATCGGCACTTGCGGAGCCCAACCTCTTATAATCACTCCTTTACCTTCCATTCTCTTCTCAAACCCTTCGGGGAGCCACTCTTCTTTATCATTCTTTTCTCTCTTCACAACCCAAATGAACTCCTGCCCAGAAGCCTCAAGCCCCGCTGCAATTTCTAGGAGCTGAGAGTCAATGAAATTGGTTGTACTTCCGAAACATATGTAAACAACTGAATTGGGTTTCTTAGAATTAAGCCAATTCAAGCACTCGTGCCGATCAAGGGAGGCTTCGTCATCTGCTGCCTTACTGACTGAGGAAACCGGGCCTATATGCCATGCCTTCCTCCCAAACACTGTCCTGTAATGGTCTGCAAAAGCCGGTTCAAGTTCATAAAAGCTGTTGACAATGAACCCATAGCTCTTTTCCTCGCTCTCCATCGCCTCTTTAAACAACTTGGTGAATTCAGAACTTTGCTTGGGAAAAGTCGGCATTTGGCTTCTTGTCAGCTTGATCTCAACTGGAAAATTAGGAATAGTAAAAACTTCTGAATCAGAAGACAGCTTCGCGTGAGGCTCGTACAAGGCCACACTAAGAGAAGCACACAAAGCGAAAAAACCGATGCCATGAAATATGATCCTGGGAATACCAAACTTGGCAGCAACATCTGTTGCCCAAGGAAAGAAAACGTCTGCAACAAGGCAATGAGGGCGGTGTTCGTCTAAAATCTGCTCAATTTGTGGTTGAAGAAGGAAGGTGGCTTTGATGAACTTTTCGTTCATCTCACTGGTGGTAGCTAGGTTACCATTTTCACATCCTTGAGGCAACCCTACTTCCTCAGTTGGGAACTTGATGACAAGAATTTCAACGTCGAATCCCAACTTCTTGCTGCTTTGGATTTCTTTGGAAAAGAGAGGGGCATTGAGAGGGGTGGTTATTAGGGTGGATTTTACACCACGAGAAGCAAATAGTTTGGCCATGTTTATAAGGGGTATGAAGTGGCCTTGAATCATATATGGGAAGAAGAAAATGTGAAGCTGCTCGTGGGATTTAGTTTCCATGGGGACTTGACAGAATGCACAAAGCAGCTCCAACAATGGATGGTGATGAAGAGAGTTGATACTAAACAAGGAGTTGAAAGATTCAATATATTACATTGAGACTTGGGATTTAAGGATTTGTTTATTTTTTAAAAAAATTCATGTTCTGGGCTGGCAAGTTGCAAGACTAAAATGGCTTTTGAAGTTTTGAACCATATGGTGTTCGTTATGTCATTGCATACGTACATCATTTTGGTCGCATTAGAGTTTAAATTCTATACCAAGGTATTCAGTGATTAAGTACTGGTTTGGTACTGAGCTGCTTTTATAAAAAATGGGTATAAAAAAAAAAGCTAAGCTCAAAAAGGTGTTTGGTAAATACTTAAAAACAGCTTATTTTCACAGTTTTGGATGAAAAAAAAAAAAAAAAAAAACGTAAAGCAACCAAAATGAGCTTATTATCAAAACATAGCAGAAGCAGTTTTTTTTCAAAGCATAACAATACCAAACTAAGTCTTAAGGTTTGTATCTCTGGTGATTGAATTCTTAAACATGAAAATTGACTAATAATAAAGAAAAGAAAAAAAACAAGCCTTAGTGCTATATTTATAAAGATGAATGGATAGAATTGTAAATGAGTCGACTCAAACCGAATAGCACCATATTGTTTAAGCTTAACTTGTTTTTTGTACGTGCAAAACTTGAGCGGGGTTTAAAATTTCAAATTCAATAATGAACTCAAACTGTTTAGAACTATTTATTATAATATGTTGATATGGTCTTGTAAATAAATTTTCTTGATAGTACATTATAGAAAACATAAACATTGCAATGAACCTTTTTTTTTTCAAACATGCTATTTAAGATAGTCACATAAATGTCTATTTCATTTTTCATGGGTGGACTAATGGAAGGATGTGCCTGTGTCATTACGTTTATTGTTTTTCTAGAAAGAAATCGAATTGAAACAGTCAATTTATAGTGCCTGTGTCATTACGTTTATTGCATTTTATAACAAGTATTTTTAGTAGTTTAAAAAATTAAGACCATCAAAATAATTTTTTTCTTAACGTGTTGAAACGTGTTATTCGTGTGTCATTTTTGTGTAAAATTGTTAAGGATCCATTATTAACGAATTTTTATCGTGTAACCCGATAATGATCCAATTAGTTATCGTGTTGATCGAAAACCTATTATTTTTGTGTCGTTTACGTATCGTGTTAACGAATCATATAAGAATTACCAACTCGTGTACGAAATACTCTTCGATAACATGGGGAGTTTTGTTGGATCTTTACATGTTGAGCCTTGTTGGGCTAAATCCGCTAGTCCATCTGGACTTGTTGAGAACAATTAGGCTTTGATGAGCCTGCTGAGCCCACCAAACCATTTTCATGTTTTGGGTGAATCCATCACATGAGGTGCAGAGAGCACGTCGGCTCGGCAGGGGTGTCACCTATGTTGTGCGTGACAAGGTAATATTCCTCCTTGGCACATTTAATGCTTTAGCCCACAAGGGCCTAACAAAGTATCAATGAAAATCCTAAGGCTATCTTCAATTCTTGAGAATAAAGCTTAAAAATTTAAGTCATAAAATTTTAAGTCATAATCCAGAAACTGTTTTTCTACTCCAATGGTTATGGCTTAAAATTTTAGCCCGAGATTTTTAAATAATAATTTTAACCTAATTTTTTTTTTAGGTAACTATTTTGAAAATAAAATAGTTGTGGATTATCTTAATTTTTTTATGAACGTTTTAATATAAAAATATTTAAATTTCGATAAGTAATTAAAAATCATACAAATACATAGGTATTTATAAAGTTTTAAGTGAAATTTTATCAAAATAATTTTTTTAAATTACTTTAGATGTTAGATTTAATTTTGGGTCATCAAATCTTTTTTCTTTTCCTGTTATATTTGATCTCATTTGATCACAGTCATTGAATTATAAGTAAAAAACAAAAAAAAAGTTTGAAATATGATAGCTTGATGGGTCCATAATTATTTAAGCCATACTTAATTTTAGAGGGGAATTTAGCCCAAGATATATTTTCTCCCTATGGCTTATTTCAGCTCAATGGTTGGGTATGGTTTATGGGAGTTTTAAAGCTTATATTTTAAGCTTTATCTTAAGAATTGAAGATGATCTAAGAACAATTTCGTCCATTTAGTCTGCTTTAATACACATAGCGTCCCTCCTAGAACCGATAAAATTTGATCAACACAAACAAAACACAGAACTACCTCAACTATTGGGTCATTAACAGTTTCATACCTCATCTTTAAAAAGTTTCAATGTCATACTTCATCTACGAATTTGTTACAATTTCATACCTTCCGTCAGTTTTCTGTCAATTCCTCCGTTAAAATGCTGACGTGGCAAGTGACGAGACCCATTTTCTATTAAAAAAAATAATTAAATATTAAAGAATAAAAACGAAAAAAAAACCATACCCATACCAGATCCCCTTCCCCACCTCGCCCCCCCTCCCCGAAAAATCCCCTTGCCATCTTCCCCTTCAACCCATCCCCCCATGCCCCCTAAAACCTTCATTCCAAACCCAAAACCCCACCCCCACCTCCCCTGCAACCCTCTCTATCTCTCTCTCTCTCTCTCTCTCTCACATAATCTCACACATTTTCTTCCCCAAAAAAAAATCCCAAATCGTGCGGCAAAGGGAGAAAGGGAGAGCATCGTGAAAGTGAGCCAAAGGCGAAGAGCGCCGAACGCCAACGACGCGGTCCAAAGGAACCGGAGCCGAAGGCTGAGGCCGGCTGCCCCAGGTTGCTCATGATGGCCTGGTCGAGCTTGGCGATCTGGGCGTGCAAGTGGAAGGAGGGGGATCGCAAGTGCTTGGGGGTGAAGGCTAGGTAGGGTGCTGCGGAAGCGGTGGAGGAAGGACTGGATTTATTCTTCTAGGAGAAAAGGGATTTGAATTTGAAAATTGGGGGAATTTGTGGGTTTCTTAATTTTGAAAATTGGGGGAATTTGGGATTTGTTTTTGGTTTTGGGGATCTGGTGGGGGTGGGGGGGGGTTCTGGTTTTGGGTGAGCTAGGTTTTTGGGTTGGGGGTAGGACGGGGAAGAAGATGGCTAAGTTGTTTTTTTTTTTTTTTTAATAATATTTTTTTAATATTTAATTAATTTTTTAATAGAAAATGGGTCTCTTCACTTGCCACGTTAGCATTTTAACGGAGGAATTGACAGACAACTGACGGAAGGTATGAAATTGTAACAAATTTGTAGATGAGGTATGACATTGAAACTTTTAAAAGACGAGGTATGAAACTGTTAATGACCCAATAGTTGAGGTAGTTCTGTATAATTTACTTATAAAATTTCCATAAAAATAAGAGAAAAGCGTGTGTGCCAAGAGGCTGCACAAGCGTGGGTCCCACAAACGTAATTTGTTCCTCTTTCAAAAAACATTACCTCCCTCGACATATAGTAAGTGAATTTAATAACTGATTCATGCGGCCTTGGTAAGTATCGCATATGGTCTTTCCCATCATCATTGGACTTTTACTTGCTTGCTTGTCTAGTTTGACAGCCCTTATTCCGAGCACTTAGTATCACATTAGAGCAAGTCCAGCCCTTCTTCAATGGCCCGGCACCAAGTGAAGAAAATGGCCCGGCACTGTGTCCATCAGCTCCAGCTCGGAAAATAGGCTGGCACCCAGCCCGTGCCAGTCAAGAGGCCAGCCTAAAATGGACAGACCCAGAGGCTGGTCCGTGTGCTGGCGCGTGCAACACACGCGGTGGAACCAGCGAGTAGCCGACAGCGTCTGCAGCAGTGGGGCCCGCAGTGCAGGGCAAATGGGCTGAGTCTGTCAAAGGGCTACGTGGCCCTCCTCATAGCCGTTGGATTTCCAACGGCTAGTTTTTGTAGGCCGTTGGATTTCCAATGGTAAAAAAAATTTAAATTTCACTTTTAAATTGGACCGTACGATCACAGATCAACGGTCCACGTTTTTTTCACCAAAAATTAAATAAAAAAAAAAAAAAAAAAGGCCCAACGGTCAGATATTTGACCGTTGGCCACGTGGTGGCGTGTTGTCTGTTGGATTTTATTATTTTTCAAATCCAACGGTCCAGATTAATTACAACATTAAAATTTATTAAAAATTAATTAAAAAATGACTTCGTGGAAGCTCAGTGAAGATGTTACGTTGTGTGAATGTTGGGTTCGCACTACTCATGACCCGATTACGGGTAATGAGATGGATAAGCGAGAAATGTGGAGTAAAATTACGAAATCGTTCAACGATGTACATGGAAAAGATGTGCATGGAAAAGATGTCAGATCTTGTCAAGGTCTTCAAGGTCGTTGGAAAAAACTCAACGCATCCTTTACTTGTTGGAAAAACGCCATCTCTCATGCTTCTGGTAATTTGCGTAGTGGGACAAGTTTAGCGGATGAGGTAACAATATTTTTATTTATTTATATGCATTCCACCCACATCAATATTTTAATTTATTTAATTTCTTATGTAATTTTTATGTAATATGCATTCCACAATACTTATGTAATTTTTATGTAATTTTTATATAATTTTTATGCATTCCACAATTCTTATGTAATTTTTATGTAATTTTTATAGACACTACAAGCACAAGCATTCTACAATGCAAAGAACCATAACAAATCATTCAACAAATGAGAATGTTGGCAAATTGTCAAAGATTGCCCTAGATACAAAATTGTGGCAACCGGTCCAGAAGTTGTCATGCACGGTATGGGTCTACACAGTTCGCCAGAAGCAGACACAGCCGAACAAGAAGCCAACACATTTGAAGACACGGAAGGGATGCCTGAACAAGTGCCAGAGACCCAACCGACTCGTCAGTCCCTCAGGCCTCAAGGTAAAAAGGCATCAAAGAAAAAAGGTAGTTCTTCCAAAAATGACTACACTAAATATATGGAGGAACTTACTCGTCAAGGTGAACTGAACATGGCATGGGAAAAGACTAGAGATGAGGAAAAAGATGCTGCCCTGGCAACAATTATTGCAGCTACTGAGGCTCGTGATGCGGCGGCTGAGAGACAAAGAGAAATAGTTAATCGAGAGAACGAGATGATTAGAGAAGCACTTCATCGAGAGAATGAGATGCTTAGAGAAGAAAGGATGGCTCAAACAGATCGTGACACTATGAACAAGTCTCTAGTAGGACTGTCTCCGAATTCAAAATATTTTTGGACTTCAGAAAAAAGAGATGTCGTGCGAAGGAGGCGTGCAAGAGATGCCGAAACAAGTCAAGGGGGTTCCAGCTACAGAAATCCTAGCAACCAAGATCCTAGCACCACATATCCTAACTCCACAGACTTTATTTAATTTCTTATGTAATTTCTTATTTATTTTTAGAACTTTATTTAATTTCTTATGTAATTTCTTATTTACTTTTAGAACTTTATTTAATTTCTTATTTATTTTTAGAACTTTATATAATTTCTTATGTAATTTCTTATTTACTTTTAGAACTTTATTTAATTTCTTATGTAATTTCTTATTTATTTTTAGAACTTTATTTAATTTCTTATGTAATTTCTTATTTACTTTTAGAACTTTATTTAATTTCTTATGTAATTTCTTATTTATTTTTAGAACTTTATTTAATTTCTTATGTAAACTTAAAACACCAAATAAAATTACATAAAACACCATTTAAACTTAAAATTACATAACCTCACCATTTAAACTTAAAACACCAAATAAAATTACATAACCTCACCATTTAAACTTAAAAAAAAAAGCAAACACACTAAATAAGATTACTTAAAAAACAATACACTTTATTCTTCAACCACAAGCCTTATTTTAATTATCTTCGCCTTCGTGCAATCTCCACTGATGGTCAATCAAGTCATTCTGGCGGGCTATGTGCCAGTATGGCTCTTGCAATGAAGTGTATCGTTGAACGATCAATTCATTGTAACGTCCATCCCGTTCCAACGGCTCGTGTTGCACGGGATCTTCGGTCCGGTCATGAGCATAGTAGATTTGTGTTCTTGAGTTGTTCATCGGATCCGGCTCGTATTCATCGACGGCATCATAATCATACTCGTCTTCAACAATCATGTTGTGGAGAATAATACACGTCATCATGATGGATCGAAGAGCCTCGACATCAAACATTCTAGCTGCAGCCCTGACAATGGCCCAACGAGCTTGCAAGATACCAAAACAACGCTCGACATCCTTCCTACACCCTTCTTGACACTTTGCAAAGTGTTTCTCTTTTTCACTCTGCGGGTGTGGCACTGTTTTGACAAATGTTGACCACCTTGGGTAAATACCATCTGCAAGGTAGTATGGTCCCTCGTACTTATTACCATTAACCCAATATGTGTTGGAAGTATGCCCACAAAGCCACTCATTTGATGTAATAGCTTTTTGGAATACTTAATGTATTAAACTTTTATATGTTTAATGGAGGGCAAAGCTTATTGTTAATCACTATTTATTGTATCTTGTGTTTAAGCAATAAGGGAATCCAAGGAATGTATTTGATCTAAGAGATAAGTGATCTAAATAAGTTAGATTTTCGAGACCTTTCTCTTATGTTCATTCCTAAAACGTTCCTAGCCATAGGGTTGCCAATTGGGCATTGACAATCCGCTAAGGTTAGTATGTGTTATGTCGACTCAAGTATGGATATGACAAGTCTCAAGTCATTTAGTGTTGGACACTAAGACAAACACATAGGTGCTCGAAAGAGTAATCGAGTACACTGAACTATGATCAAAAGAGAGTTCAAACATACATGTCATGTAAGAACTCGATGGTTACAATATGCAAAGTAGTCCTTTGACCTGAGGCATCATAGATGTCTAATGGTTAGGTCCTTGATCTTTGATCGTGTCAAATGGCATTCCTTTGGAGTGTCCACGGCATGGTTGGGGTCAAGATATCTAGTCATGTAGGCATATGAATGCACAACAAGGGATCTCTAACCTTCCATGGTGGAAGGAGAATACTCTAAGATATGATTCGAGAGTCTTTGGCCAAAGCATATGAATATGACTTAGGAAGTTTGTTCCAAATCTTATTTAAGCGAATCATACAGGGAAGTATCACATTGGATAGTAGATATGAAACAAACTATCACTTCAACAATGTGATTAAGAGTATTGTATTAGAGAAGGACCGTATTGCATTGTAGTTGTAACTGGATAGGTTCTCCAACCACTTCTACTTAGCTTGGGTAACCATGACATGCTGCTAGGTGTCACTCATGGTTTGTGGAAGCCCTAAAGATTAGCAAACACTAATCTTAAGGGAGAATTGAAATATGGTTTCAATTCACAATCGATAGTTAAGAGTAACATCACCCACTGCCTCGCTAATTGGAACCTAATGGATCGTACACCGAGTAAGGATGAAAGTGAAGTAATTAAATGAAATGGATAAGCAATTAAATGGTTAATTGAAGTATGGTCAAAGTTAATTAATTAGTTAATTAATTATACGAAACATTCGTATTGGACTTCTAAGTTGGTTTTGGGTTTAGGGGCCCAAAAGTGTTTTGGTCCACAAGGCCCATTATGTTTAAGTTGTATGACAACTAAAACAAAATGGGCAATTAGCCCAAACACTTAGAGAGGCCGGCCATGAATAGTGAGGGATACCAAACTTGTGTTAATTACAAGTTTGCCACTCACAAGAAATGAAGTATAAAAGTTGTATGACAACTAAAACAAAATGGGCAATTAGCCCAAACACTTAGAGAGGCCGGCCATGAATAGTGAGGGATACCAAACTTGTGTTAATTACAAGTTTGCCACTCACAAGAAATGAAGTATAAATTCAAAATTATAACTTTATTTCATTTAGGAGTTTTTCTTGATGAAATTGGGTGAAATTATTCTCTCTATTTCAACAAGGGAGGCCGGCCACTTAGGGAGGGATATCTAGCAATTTCCTCTCCCCTAAGTCATCCATTTTTATCTTCACAATTAATCTTTGGTGTAGAGACTTGGAGACATCAAGCTTTTGGTGTTTTGGAGAACATATCCTCAAATCCTCAAGGAAGCAAAGGAGGTGACTTGAAGGCCCTCCACTTGGGTGAATCCCTTGTGTAATCAAGGATGAGCTACAAGGGTAATGATTCTCTAAATCCTTTCTTCTCTTTAATGTTGTTAAAGAGTTATGGTTCACCATATACTAGGCTTTGAAAGTCATGGGTTTTATGAATTGTTTTTGGATGCATGCCTACTTTAATTTGTTAATAGTTTGCCTATGTATTCAAATGTTCTTTACATGTTCTTAGCTAGGACATAAATTTTCCTTCAATATGTGCATCTCGGCCCACGCCCTTGTAGCAGTTCGTCAAACACTGGAGATTGGGCAAGGACGTTTAGGTCATTCTGAGCTCCTGGAACACCAAAAAAAGCATGCCAAATCCATGTATCAAAAGAAGCCACCGATTCCAGAATGATGCTTTTGGCTCCTTTTCTGTCGCCATAAGCTCCTTGCCATGCACTTGGACAGTTTTTCCATGTCCAGTGCATGCAGTCGATGCTTCCAATCATGCCAGGGAAGCCTCGCATCTCACCCTTCCTCAGAAGCCTTCGCATGTCCCTTGTCATGGGTTGCCGAAGGTACTCATTGGTGTAGAGGGCTTCAATTGCAGAGCAAAACCGCATCAGGGACTCCAAAACTGTTGTTTTTCCCATCCTTGCGATGTCATCCACTTGATCTGCAGATGCTCCATATGCAAGCATTCGCAAGGCAGCCGTAATTTTTTGCTCAGGAAGAAGACCTAGAACATGAAAAGCATCATCTTTTTGCACAAAATATGGATCATGGTTGCAAACATCACTCATGATTTTAGCGAACAAACTTCGTTGCATTCTAAAACGACGTCTAAAAACATGATCAGGGTAAACGCTGTTGGGAATAAAATAATCGTCCAAGAGATCTTTACCTCGTCTTTCCCTTCTTCTATCGATGTTTGCCGCACGTCCGGGTTTGGCTATCTGACCCATAGCTTCCATGATACGGCGGGAATGTGAGACCCTCCGCCTTCTATGGTGATCATCCTCATCCTCCTCCATTGCGAAGGCCTCATCTCCACCTCCACCTTGGTCAAGATTGACCAATTCTTCCTGTTGTGCCAACAACCTTTTCTGCTGCTCTTGCAACTGTTTATACGCTCTCCTTGAAGAAGACATTGTAAGAACTCAAGATTTGAAAACGATAAAGAAGAATTCTGAGCTAAAAAAAAGGATTGAGTTTAGTGTGAGGATGGATGTAGGGATGTAGGGTTTATATGGACAAAAAAGAAGAAGATGAGGTTCTGGACAATGCCACGTGGCACTACGTGATTGGTTGAAAATCTTAGCGGAAATCTATTCAAAAAATAGTACGTTCGGTAATGGCACGTGGCGTGACGAGATTGGTTAAAAATCTTATCGAAATCTTGCCTAAATTATTGTAAACAGGAAGTGACACGTGGGTTGTCGGGATTGGTTGAAAATCTTAGCGGAAATCTATTAAAAAAATAGTACGTTCGGATAATGACATGTGGCGTGACGAGATTGGTTAAAAATCCTATCCGAAATTAAAACTATTTTTTTTATTATTTTATAAAAAAATTATTTAATATTTTAAATGGACTGGGTGCCAGCGGATTTTGTAGGGGTGGAGATCGTTTGTGCCAGCGCATTTTTAGACTAGGTGCCAGCACATTTTTTTTGGGGTGGAGATGCTTTGGCCTATTACTGTTCATTGGGTCTATTACTATTCAATTAAGTGGATAAATGGGCTGGGTGCTGGCGCAAAGTGGATAGGGGTGGAGTTGCTCTTATGGTCGCCACAAAAATTCTCTAGAACTTCCTTTAAGGATTTGTCCCTCCTCCTCGGGTGTTATTCTCCATAGACCGACTAGTGAGAATCCTTGTAGAATTTTGTTGTTGATAAGTGCTACTGGCTGCTCGGACTTGCACGCTTCAAACTAGGTCTTCTCTTGCAAATCACCGTTCTTCCACTATTAGGGTAGTGCTTCTGGGGCGACCGTCCCACTCGGTAGAGCGATCAGATCGTCAAAAAATTGTTAGGGTCTGGCACGAATGAATACTTGTAAAGCTAAACATGACATGTCACATCTACTAAATATAAAACAGTTATTCAAGGAAACTCTCTATATATATAATCATAAAACAAAAAACCCACTCACTAGTATGTTGCATGATTGTAGCCACCCTCCCTAGCTCGCCCGCAGTACTCCTCTGGATAGTTCTCCTACATGAAAAATTACTAAATTGATATGAATAATCATGTTTTAATTTGATGTTCTCAGTTAGTATTCGTAATTTTATTTTACTAAATTGATAGTTCTCCTATAATTTTTTTTTTTTAATTTTTTTATCTAAGTGGCACAAATATTGTGGGGCCCAAGATGTCCACATCGATATATAAAAGAAGAAATTGAAAACGTTGTATGCCTTTGAAATTTGACGAAATTTTGAGAGTGGAAAATGTAATTTATTCATAGATTATTGATACAATTTGGGATCATATGGAAGAGGAATAATATAGGATGAATTTTTTTTTCTTAACAAACGATATTTTCTGCATTAAGAAGGAGGAATGAGCTTATACTCACAATCACCTAGCAATAATATGATTTAACCTTAACGTTATCACGAAGGTTGGCCTCACACGCCCATCCGAATCAAGGGGAAGTGCCGCAGCTGAGGCAGGAAGTAGTGGGGCAACTGGGTCATCTCATAATCTCATACGTGATCCACAAAAGATTTTTCAATGTGATCGGCACATAAGGTAGTACATTAGATGTCATTATATAAGTAAAGAGATATGTGTGGTAAAAATTTAATAACTTAAAAATAAAATTTTCTACCACTTACATAAAACCACATAATGTATCATCTGTGTTCCCGTTATAATAAAAAATTTATCGTGACCGACCGAGCCGTTTTTCCCCACTTGGCATCCAACAGGGTACGTCCGCCACGTTTGAACCGCGTGGCATCCAATCACAGCCGTCGATGTCACCGTGTTTGACCTTCTAATGCCAAGTAGTGGTCACTATCCGTTGGACCCAGTCAGGTCAGGTGGTGGGATCAGATTAGCCCACACTTCTTCGATTGATTAACATTAACGCTAACAGCAGCATTAGGATTAGTTTATTCATTGGTGCTGATCGATAAAGTTGAGAAACAGCTACGCTATTTCTAAACCGTGGCCGAGAAAGTGACTTTTGTATTTCCCCTGGAATCTCCTTTTCAAAAATAAAAATATAAATTGGCTTAAGGACCATATTTGTAACGTGGAAACTTTGCTTAAAAATGAAATACAAATATTAAAGAGCTTATCCCATTCGGGGATGTGAACTTTCCACGAAATAATAATCAGTTTAGGCATGTCTACTACGCATCGAGATGAGAATGAATGTGTATGAGCTAAACTTGTCTTTTTTGATTATATCATATTGTCGTTTTGCAAGTATGTCATACTCAAATGCAATAGGACTCGTCCACGTTTGTTTTTCTTTGATCGTTTAAAAACATGAATAAGAATGTTACTTAGTTCATTACGGTTTAATAGTATTTCTCTTCACTTACAAGTGAGAGGTCTTATGTTCGATTCTCACCAGATATTCCTCAATATTCCGACTATTCACGGAACGTGAGAAGCAGATTAATATGCATGTGCTTCTGGAAGAAATTGAAGAATTTCTTGGGAATCCTACAAGATTCATTCATTCTTTTTCTCTGACAGATGGTCATCGATTTATCTGGATTCGAATGCTACTTAAAAGTTCATTAGAGATCATACATTTTTGAAGAAAGAACAAGATGTTTATGATTTATTTCGTACCTTACGCTCAATGATAAAATGAGTCAGATTCTACATGATCCAACCTATGAGACTTAAGGAATGATAGAAGGGAATAAAAAAAGAAAGGGAAAAAAAATGAAGTAAATAAAAATGAAGTACAAGAGCCCAGATTCCAAGTGAACGAAAACGTGATTGAAAAGAGGAATCCTTCTAGTAGTATTGGCCGTTTGTCCTACTTTCCTCCACATTTTATCAAGTGGTCATGCTAGAGACATAAACAGCCATAAATAATTATGAGATGATATCTTTCCAAATGGGATAAGAGAATTCCTACTATCTATTCTTTTTTGTTATAATTAAAGAAATAATTGGAAAATAAAACAACAAGTACAAAAATGAGTAATAAACCCCAGTAGAGACTGTTACGATTCAATTCAACACTTTGTTCATTTAGGTTTGATTGTGTCATAGCTTTTTGTTTTGGATTAGATTTATCGTTGGATGAAATGCATTGTTGATATTGACCCTAAAAAAAAGGAATTTAAACCACATTATTATAGCATTGTAAGGCTTAGCCCACTGCCCTACCCCATAAGTGTAGATAGTATTATTTCATAAATAAAAGAAAAAAAAAATGACACACATTTTTTGTTGATTCATTTCTCTTAAGTAAACATGTCTTAATAGCCAGCAACATTAATTACATAATTTTTCCCACAATATTAATTACATAATTTTTGTCACGGCAAATTTATCAAAAATGGGAAAGAAAGTAATTTTCATTCCCAAACTTCATTTCCCGCATACCAAACATAGGCACAGTGTAAATCAAGGGGGAATGAAATAAGATGGTATTGCCATGGGCTCATATTTCAACATTTCGAAACATTGAAAAAATAAGTTAATTTTTTGAATTTTCTAATATGTATTTTATGCATTCTTGAAGGAATTTATCTATGCTTTATTGCGATCTCTAGGTCTCAAAAAGCACACAGAATGATAGTGTATATATAAGAGCAATTTTTTTATAACAATAATACGTGAATACATAAATTAATCACAATATTAACACATTCTTTAAAAGAAGTATATTCTATTCTTATTACGAGATTGTTATATGCTGGTGCGTGAACAATGTATTAACCACTAAATCCACCTTGCCACACTCACCCGCGAATCCGATACAACAGTGTGGTTGGAGTTGGAACTAAGGGGAGACTTCGAGACTCGAGTTGAAGACCACAAATCGTGAACGTGACTTGAACTACGAACTTGGGATCGAAAACGAAAAACTCACCATCAAAAAATGCTTAATGTTATCAAATTGGATCTTTATTCTCCTATCATTTTTTAACCGATATTGTTTCGAAATTGATATAGCAAAATATCAGCTAAAATCTTAACACAACATTAGAAGGTTGGTGAAACCGACAAAGATTTAACAAGCACCGTTGCGTATTAGTTTGGCCTCATACTGGTACACGTATACGAGTGGAGTCGCGACACGTGGGACACACACGTGTACGCCGGACGATGACCGAGAGCGACTTCTTTGTTTAAGAGAAAACGAAACGGGTCAGATAGGGCGGCTTGGCCATAATTGGAGCTGGACGCGGGAAATTGGCCACTGGAGCTTTCTATATTTCCCCATTTCCCATTTTACCCTTCCACTTGCATTCTTCTAGGGTCCCTTTCATTTTAATTTTTTTAAATAATATAAATTTGGGTCCTCTTTTACCCATGCAACATAACAACATGCACCAACAAAAACAATATATTATTTGCTTCTTTCTTGCGGGTGGATGACAGAAAATATACCTCACACCAACCAAATCGATATACTATTCGTAATTCTTGAGAAATTTTTGTGTGATGGTCACCTCAGATGGAGCCAAAAACACTTTTTAATCGGGCAATTTTAAATGATAAAATTAAATAAAAAATTCGATACAATGTTATTAACTTACTATTTAATTACATGATTTTAGATAATTGGTGTTTAGAACGTTAAAATTATCAACCATTAACTAATGAAAAAAGTTACATGATTAAAAAGAATGAGAGGGTAAGAAAAGTATAGAACGTGAGAAGTAATTTATATTTTTAGTTGGAGCAATTTTTAATCACAAAAGAAGTTGAGTGAGGGCAGTTGCTCCCAATGGCCATATGCTGCCCCCAATGGGCATATGCTGCCTCCGTCCATGACGGTCACCTTGCTACATAATTTTGTTAGTTTACATGTTATAAAGAAACAATGAAGTTAATATTTTATATGTTAAGATTTGTGCTGAAAAATTATTTCTAATTTTTGCGTTCATTTTGAGTTTTTTTGGCCACATTGACGCCTTATTCATCAGGAAATAGTATAATCTTATTTTCTACCATTCGAAATCAAATGATGTCCCTTGCGGAAGCTAGAAGTTGTACATGCTTGCCTCTAGGCTCCCTCATTGCCTGGAGGTGGTAAAGAGTATGACAACATGTACCTTTCACTTGGAGCTTATTTTCGTGACAGTTTTTTGTGAGAATAACTATTTTAAAGAGTGAAGAGAAAGGGACACGAGCTACTTTACTTTTATGAAATTTTGTACAGTAAAGAGGTCAGTGGCCCTGAATTGGCAAGGCATCCCAGACCATGAGAGGCAGCTTTTGTCCAAATGGAGGACAATTTAAAGGTAAAAGGAAGCAAGAACATGCTTTTGAAGCATTCTTTTTATATAATGGCTTTTATGGCAAATCATGAGAATCACTATATTTGTTCGTAATTAGGAATCAATTCTTGTATAAGATGCGGGTTTATATCATCAACATGACAAGAAGTTTTTTGCATGCGGGGATGAATCTAAATTTTTAATTTTTCTTCCTTAATATTTGTACTATCGAGTGGTTCATAAAATTATTAATTAATTTTATACATAAAGATATAATATATTTTTGTAACGCTTAGATAAAACTCGTAACACTAAAGAAATTAAAATCCGCAACCAATAGAAGCAATTGGACGGCGGCATGTTGCTAATATGCTGCATGTGGGTAAAACGGCGGTCCCACCGAACCTTAAAATAAGCTTTGTCAGGATTGACCTTTTCTTAATAATGACGATTACCACGTCAGAACCAAATCTAGAACAATGAATCCGGATTCTCTGTGTGAGGGTTAAGATAATCCGTCAATCGTGTTCGTTTATCGTATATTGTGCGATCTGAAATTATTTTAAATATTTTTATTTAAAATTAAACACAAACAGTACTAACAAAAACTGACTGTACGATGTATGATGAATTGACACGATTCATAAATTCTCATATCCTCACCAAAATGATCCGGAGAGGATCTTGTTGGTAGAACAACTAATCCAATGCCAAACAAACACTAGGTATGAGAGTCTACGAATAGTTTTATTTTTGAATCTTTTTAGAAATTTTCACTTAAAGTAATAGGTCTTAACTCGATTTTTGTCAAAAGCGAGTTCCAACAAAATTATTAGGATGATGTTATTAAGATATTGACACACCCAACTTCACCTCTCACACACCTTTATTAATTTTATACTGTTGAATCAAATGAATTAAACAAAATTAATAGACAAAAAATAATAAGGGTATGAGATATTAAAAAAAGTGTATAGATATCACTACTCAATTAGTAAGACAAGTCTTTTGTGAAATTTAGCGCATTTTCCGCACTTTATTATTGATAGTATCTTATATATTAAAAAATTAAAAAATAAAAAAAAAATCAATTATTCCTTTTTTCACTTTAATTTGTTTAAGCAAAATGGTAAGGCTTTTTTGCCACTCTAAGATTTGCATAACTCCTCATTTTGGTCCCTGATATTTGAAATCGATATAATTGGTCCATGAGTTTGTCCACAATTAATTATTTTGGTCATTCTATGAAAAATCTCCATAAAATAAAGATAAAATGATAAAAATGCCCTCAATTTTTGTTAAATTATTTTAGCTATTGTTTATATTATTGAGGGTAATTTTTTCTTTTTGATCCTTATTTAACATAATTTTTCACCCGAATGATCAAAATGATTAATGGTGGACAATCTCAGGAACCTCTAATAGTGATTTCAAATCTCAGATACCAAAGTGAGAAGTTAGACAAATCTCAGGGACTATTTTGGTAAAAAACCAAAAGGTAATAATCAAAGAAAAGCACGAAGGGCATTTCGGTAAAACTGAATGGCAAAATTGTTCTGTACGCGTCTCTCTGAGGCCCATAGTTCTTCATAATATCCCCCTCCCCATTTCTCTGCTCCCATCGCCCGTCCAAACCTCTCCTCTCTCTCTCTAAAAACCACAACTTTTTCTTCCTCTCTCTCTAGAAAAACCACACCCTCTATTTTTCTTTCTTTCCATCCATCTATATCTCCAAAAAAAAACAGAAGGAAAAAAAGAGAGGAGGAGAGAGATCGATCGATCGATCAGAATTTGAGTGAAAAAAATGGCACAGAGAGCCGAGAAGGAAGAGACGGAGTTCAAGGTCCCCGAAACTCTAACGCACTGCGTCAACAACTGCGGCGTCACCGGTAATCCCTCCACCAACAACATGTGCCAGAAGTGCTTCAACGCCGCATCGGCCGCCGCCACCACCTCATCGTCGTCTTCGTCCGCGGCGATTTTGAAGTTCTCTGCAGAGAAAAGTCCGAGATCTACCTCATCCTTCAGCTTCGAGGCCCCGGCCGAGACCTTCCGGAAGACGACGGCGTTGGAGATCGCGAGATCGGACGAATCGCCGAATAGGCGCGTGGTCAATCGGTGCTCCGGATGCCGGAGAAAGGTCGGGTTGACCGGATTCCGGTGCCGGTGCGGCGATCTCTTCTGCTCCGAGCACCGGTACTCCGACCGCCATGTGTGCAGCTACGACTACAAGGCCGCCGGTCGCGAGGCCATCGCGAGAGAAAACCCCGTGGTCAAGGCCGCGAAGATCGTCCGGGTCTGACTTGTTTGATAATTATACATCGATTGAATTTGTAGAAACGGAAACGACTGAAAAAATTTCGGAATTTTCTCGAGAAAATTTGAATAGGTATTTGTGGCTCGATCGGTTCTCATGGCGCCTCTCTCCCGGAGATCATCAGCGTTCGTTTAGACGAAGAGCAAAAGGGAATTTAGAGATGGAGATTGATCGCTTCGTTGATCAAATTCTCTCTGAATTTTTTTTTTTTTTTTAAAACTTTAATTATATTTTTGTGTTCTTATATATATATATTTTTTTTTATTGTCGTGGATTGGAAATGATAAAAATTATTGTGATGATTTACGATATTCGATGTGATTGTTGAATGTTCAGCTTTTTTGTAATTTTAATATATTTTCTTCTCCCTGCAAATTTGAGTGGCAGTTGAATGTACAATCCAGGAAGGGACAGGGTGTTTTTCGTCATTTAATATTCGCAACTGGAAATTCAGTTGCCGATGGTGGGAAGCAGTGGGGTCCGGGGAATTGACACGAGATGAGGTTTTAGAATTATTAATTTTATCGCGATTATTTCAATAGACTTCAATATATCGCATTGGCATGTTGGCGAGAGGGCCTACGCGAAGCTGACGTGTGCGCGGTTTTGACTGTAAAAGCTGTAAAGCGTTGGACGTGAGGTGAAAGGAACATTTGCGTGCGATAATTGCTAGCTGTTTTTAATATAAAGAATTTGTTTGAATCTGATTTTAAAATAACTGAAATTATTTTTAAAAAAAATATTTTTAATTTTTAAAAGCATTCGAAGTGTTTTATGCAGAAAACAAGCTCAAAGTGATGTGTGGAGGGGATCTCGAGGACGACAAGATCAACGGCTGAGGTTGAGCGTTGGTGGGCGCGTAGAATAGAATAAATGACGTGGATGAGTGCGCGTGGCGTGGATGCATATCAATTGAGTTGTGTGGTGGGGCCCATGGTGGGTGTGGGGACCACCTGTTTCGTGACCTTTGAGTGACATGAAAAGTTGTGAGAAAGGTCCATGTATTTTTTTTGTTAATGTGATTCTGTGAATGGGTATGCATGCATAGATGCATGTATCTGACATCGGACGACTCGGGAAGTTGTTGAGTTTTGTCTTCATCGTTTTGTGGGGTTTGGGTTGGTTGGAACCTGGACTTGGAAGCATAGTTCTTAGCTTCTTAGTGGAAAATGGAAATGTAAAGTGAAACTGCTAAAGCTAAATGATTGTCTTGAAGAGGCAGGTTTGCTATGGTTACTTGGAGCGGCAAAAAGACCGATGCTTCACATTATAACAAATTTAGGAACAAATACTCACACTTATTTAGTTTAGTGACTGAAACTTCTAGTAGGTCGAAGTTCAGGAATCATTGCACTATTTTTTCTTTTATTTATTTAATTTATATATATATATATATATATATTTTTTTTATTGTTTTAAACTACTATGACTCTTTTGCACGTTTGCAGAAAGATAATGGGAAAATATGACAAATGTGAAATATGACAAGGAAAATGTTGAAAATGTAATTTAGTAAATAGAGATATAAGGTCAAATTGTAAGCACCAACCTCAACATGCATGGTTGGACTTGGCGGGTACTACACGAAAGCCTGTTCCCCATCAAATAATCCATCATTAAGAGCTAAATTTGACAATAATCCCCCAAATCCTTCAGAAATAAGAAGAAAAAAAAAAGTAAAACTCTTGTCTTTGTGTCGTTGGAGCTTCTTCTGTTTCTTGTTGGGTAAGATAAAGTCTGAAATTCTGGTCTGTCAGTAGCAATAAGTAGCCTCTTGTTTTATAATATGAAGGGGAAAACTTGACAATGATTTAAACTAAATAATCCCAAAAATATTCTGTTAATAATTAACGGTTATGACCCAAAACCCCTTTTTTTTTTCTTTTTTTTTTTTTCAAAGCGAGTATTGATGCTTTATTTTTTATTTATTTTTCATTTTATTATTGTTAGTGCGAAGGGAGAGCTTGAAACTAATACATAATTTAGAAGGAGGAGGAGTTTCGAGCCCGAAATGAATGGATAGAACTCAAACACCTTATCCATTAGGATATTGAACTGTTTAGTGATATTAGAGATGGAGAGGCAACTAACACTTAGAGCTAGTTTGGTAAGGGCAGCGGTAGCGGAGGTGTTAGAGGTCGGGGTTGTGGTTATAGTTGTGATGGCAGTGGTGGGATTGTGGTTATGGTGGTGTTGGTGGCAGTGGCGGCCATGATGATGGTGATGGCTGTGGTTGTTGTGGATACAATGTGGCAATTATGGTTGTGATGGTGGTGGCGGCAACATTTACTCACGATTGCAATGATGGTTGTGATATTGGTGGCGGCAATTATGGTTGTGATGGTGGTGGTGGCAACATTTACTCGAGTTCGATTTTGCAGAAACATACAATAATTCCCATAACAAATTTCTTAATAGATATCTAAAGATAAAACGGAGTTAAAGATGTTAATGTTTTACATTAGTCACTAATCAAATGTGCTATGTAATTTAAAGGCCAAGGCCATAACCACCCTAAAATGTGCATGGTACCACCTCATCACGGTTTCTTATCAGCACTGTCGTGAGAAGAGGGGCGGCACCGGCACGGCAACGTCTCAGTTTTAGGCACCATCTGGCTGGCTAAAAGGGTTGGCGATCTCATCTGTACCATCTGTCGGCGACACAAGCATTACAGCGGTTCCCCTACAAACCTGACACCACAATATTGCACACTCAAAACTTGTTGTACGGTACCTGAGCAAATAACCAATAATATGATACTAAATCCAAAAGAAGGAAACACACACAAGCGCTAATGAATTCCCAAAAGCTATCTTACTTTGCCAAATAGCTAAAAGCTTTGGATAGTTCACCGGGCACAAGCACTTTGCCAAATAGCTAAAGCAGGAACTGAGTTTCTGATTTAGTGGAAAAATGCACATGGAGGATTTATATGGATTGGAAAATTAGTTCCGAGACTCACTTTGAGTGGAAGCTTGTGAAGCTTAAACCGAAAAATACGGCCCCTTCAATGGCAGAAGAAAGTTTGAGCAATTTGCTCAACAAGGAGAAAACAGAATATGCAAAGCAGCTTTTAGCAGCTGATTAAATGATGGATTTGTAACAGAAATTCCACTCACCATACCAAAAGAAGGAAGGACCATAGACAAGTATTTGAGTAAGTTTAATGGACTAGCAGTCTCTGTCGTGGCAAAATTGGCACTTTTATTCTCAAGGACGGTACTAGTTGGACTATTGTCTCAAAAATAGGTTGAAATTTGAAGTTGGCCACTAGATGGGGAAAGGAACTGAGGTACCAGTCAGACAACTCAATTACATCAAGAGACAATATTGAAGCTGAAGTTATGTGTGTCAAAGTGCCCACAGATTCATGTCACATTATGTTATAAAAACCATAGTTGTACGATGACATGATGCATTAAATAAAGCCAACAAGTATTGGTCCGAAGAGTAAACAAGAAGTATACAAGTTTGCATACTCTTAAGATAAGTCACGAACCCCCCAAAGGATCAAATGAATTTTTCACCTTTGAGAAGTTTCAAATTATGAGCAAGCGATGGGTAGTCATGTATGCATCGTCTGAGAGGAATTTAAAGGATAAGCAGCCCTAGAATTGACTGAGCAGAACTTTAACGACATTTGAAAGACTTCAAAGTGCAACTTAGTGATGATTTTGCAGATGAGTTCTCCATTGATAAAATGCAAGAACCATGCCAGAAGATTAAGTTCATCTAACCATGATCTTTTATGCTTAGAAAAGTTAGCATGTTGGTCCCATGCCCAACAGAAAACTTAACACTAAAAAATAAGCTCAGGTTTCGCCTTAGATGCCTCAAAATTCCATGATATGCTATAGAGATAAGAAAAGTACCCAAAAGGCAAACTATATTCAAGAATTAACACAGTTTTTAAGCAAGATTCCAACCCAATTGAACTTGGAAGTTTCTGTGCCTTATTTATATGAAGGGTACTTTGCACACTTGTTTTGATTGTACAGGCGCACTTGTTTTCCTATTCTTCGGAGCAGTACCCTACTGATCATACACGCGGACTTGTTTTCCTAATCTCAGAGCTTTTCCCTATAGTTGGATCAGCTTGGGGGGTATTCCCCCAATTCTAGTCAAATATAGTTGACTAATAAAGCAAGGAGATCCAAGCCATTTTCTTAATATGCTAAGCTTCTCTTGGGTCTGGTGATTATTCTTTCTTTACTAATTTTCCACCTTTTCTTCTAAAAAAAAACTAATTTTCCCCTTAGATTTTCATATCTCCTCTTACTAATATATTCTCACTGCTGTGATCAGATAATCAGAAAGTATAACAACCAGGCATACCATAAATCCTAACAACTTTAGGCATGGTTGAATACTGCTAAACCAGCAGCCAAAATCTCAATGTATACATGAAGTTCCTGCGCTGTATTTTTAAAGATCCTACGACAAAGATATACTAGAAGAATACATACTATGAGGCCAAGGCGCCTGGTCTGATCAGTGGTCTTCAATGGATCATCAGAATCTGCAAAGCAAGGGAAAGATTCTCAAGTCAACTAAGCATTCACTGCTGTAGGAAAGTTCCAAAATCGTGAAGTTTAAACACACACATCGTAAACGGTTTCTGGAATGCTGTGAAACATTTACCTCTTAGAAACTCCACTGCTTCATCTAGGACAAGGTTTAACAACTGGTCATATCCTTTCAGAGTCCCTGTCACTGTAACCAAATTCACAACAGAAAGTCAAATTGTGCGTATAAAATAGGTCATAAGAAAGGTTAAAAAAAAAAAACTCCCATTAATATTTTCCTAACGAGCGCGACATAAATCCTGGTAACATTAGTTTCTCTTCAGTGTCACCACATATCCTGGATCATATCATAACAGATTTACTGTACAACATACAATGGGTGTGGATTTCTACATTCTAAATCTTCGAGGTTGTTTGATTTGGATCTTGAAACCTCCTACTTCGTGTTAGATAGAACCAAAAATTGCTTGAAGTATGACACCCTGCAAGAAAAACACCTAACTAACCCTATCGCTACGGCTAATCAAATAACCAATAACCAACAGCAATGTGCAGATAATCCAGAATCTAAAATTAACCAACTAGAATTCATTTGAAAAATTCGGCAAAGTATAATAACCTTGTCTGCCGCCGGTGAGCTTGACTTGGACACCTTTGTCCACAAACTTGGCCAGGTCCAAAACTGTTTCTTTCCTCCCTGACTGGAACAAAAAAACACAATTTCAAAATATAATCAAAATTTTCAGCTTTTTTTAATTTTTATAAATCTTCGCGGGTTTCAAAATTACCATTTTTCTTCAGCTCCGTTCGGTTCAATTCGCCGATGAAGCTCTCCACTCAAAAGCCCTAAAATGCTAGAAATTTTTGGGGAAAAAAAAACAAAAAGTTAGACAATTGGATGAACCAAATGGGAGTCCATCAAGTGAAAGTTGAGTATAAAAATGTATAAACATTTAATCAAAACCTAGGGTTTCTGAAAACCCCAAAAGAGATCGAGGACTACTTTAAGAAATTGTGTAAGACAAATTACCAGAAAAAATTAACATAAAAAATTATAAGATCTAAAGAGAAATACTGCAGAAGTGACGCATACGAGGGTGAAAGTCAGTACCTTTATCTCTGTGATTTGGAAAATTAGAGAGATATGAGACAGTGAAGAAGATGAGACGCTTTGGCAGCTTAGCAGGAGCTATTAGAGTAGTTCAGGGTTTTGAGTTTTTATTTTTTATTTAATTTAATTTTTATATATACAAAAGGAGGTTTTACCGATCTATCTTTTGTATTTTCCATCATTAATAAAATTGGATATGCATAAATCATACGACCGCGTGAAGTGAGATTTCTTAACGACGGTGATGGTAAGATTGGGGTTCAATAGTAATTGGAGGAATCTCATAATGGGATGTATATCATCGGTGAACTTTGCAATTCTGCTTAATGGTCAGCCTGGCGATAAATTTGCTCATTCCAGAGGTCTTCGTAGGGAGATCCTCTAACCCCGTACTTATTTATGGTGGTGAGTGAGGTTTTTTCTCTACTTATGCAGCATGCAAGTGAGATGAAAGGAATTGAAGGGATACAATTGAACCGCAACGGTCCGGCCATTTCTCATTTATTTTTTGCGGATGATACTCTCATTTTTCTGAAGGCGGAGAAGGATAGTTGCCGAAATCTAGTCCGCTTAATTGATGAGTATTGCTCTGCATCGGGCCAACAAGTTAACTTACATAAGCCAAATGTGTTATTCGGCCGTAATGTTCCTGCATGTTTGGCGAATGAGTTAACATGTATTTTGGGAATGGACAAGGTTGATGACCCATGGGGTGTACCTGGGTGTCCCGGCAATTTGGGGCTGCTAAAAAAAATGTGCCTTGGCTTATGTGAAAGGGCGCCTTTTGGGGAAATTGCAAGGCTGGAAGAAGTCTACTCTATCAACTGCAGGGAAAGAGGTTTTGATCAAGGCGGTGGCACAAGCTATTCCGGAATATCCTATGAACCTTTTCAAATTCCCCATAACTTTCTGCAAGGAGCTTGATGTTATTATAGCTGACTTTTGGTGGGGACAAAAAGAGGGAGAACATAGGATCCATTGGGTCTCCAAAGAGAAACTGTGCCTTTCTAAAGCCAATGGTGGGCTTGGGTTCATAAATTTTGTGGACTTTAATGACGCTCTACTGGCAAAGCAATGCTGGAGATTAATTTCTGAACCGAATTCCAAGTGGGCAGAGGTGCTTAAAGCACGATACTTCCCCAATTGTTCGTTCCTGGATGCAGAAAAAGGTGGCAGAGCGTTGTTGGCTTGGTCTAGCCTATTAGCCGGTAGAGACATATTACTTGGAGGAGCACATTGGTAGATTATGAATGGAAAAGATGTGCGGGTTTGGATCGATAGATGGATTCCTTCTACTCCGTTGGGCCGACCATCGCCGATGGGAAAGGTACAGGTAAGCTGAAATACAAGGGTGAATTCTTTATTAAGTCTGGAGACGGGTGGATGGAACATCGAATTTTTACAACTGTTTGTGTTAGCTGAGGATTATGATGCAATGTTAAAAACTCCGATCAGCGATCCAGAGCTCAGTGACATATTGGTGTGGCCTTTTGAAAATAGGGGAATTTTTTCTGTCAAGTCAAGATAGCATTGGGCGGCCTCGAGGAGACCATCTCATAGAAGCTCGGGTCCATCATCCTTTACATCTATTCCTAGCTCTCTCTAGAAGACTATATGGACCATATAGCCAACACCAAAGGTTCGATGCTTCATGTGGAAAACCTTTCACTTCGCCATTGCAACCCTGGCGAAGTTATTCAAGAGGAGATCAGCGAAATCCCCTATTTGCCCATTGTGTTCTTTACATGAGGAGTCGGTGGATCACTTATTCCTTCTGTGCACGTGGGTTGAATTAGTTTTGGTTTGGGGGTGCTCTTAATTTAAAAATTAACCGTGCTCTAATCACTACCTGGGCAGAATGGCTAATTGACATTTCTAGGATAAATGAGAGTTCTAAGTCAGAGGTTACAACGAGGCTCTCCTATATTGGCAAATTTGGAAAGCTCGTTGCAATGCGTTGTTTAATCATGTTCTGGTTAACCCAAGACAAGTAGTCATCTCAATTGCCAACATGGCTGGAACTTTCAATGAAGCTGCTTGCCCACTGCGTTGCATCTCTCGGCTCAGTTCCCCTAGTGTTGTTGAGGTCCATTGGTCTCCGCCTTGTCCTAAGTTTATCAAAATCAATGTTGATGCCAGTTGGAGACCAAGTTTGCAGGATGGCTTTGCAGGTGTGGTTGTGCGGGATATGGAAGGAAACTTTATGGTAGCTTGTCGATACTTCATCAAAGCATTTAATGTAGCGGTGGCGGATCCATGAATGCAAATTGGGTATCTCCCGAGGATGGAACTCGGTTATCATCGAATCTGATTCGATGGAATCCATTGCCAGCCTCAAGAATACTTCAACTCTTGGCAGCTGGGAAACCTTCCCCATTCTTATGAAATGTAAAAGACCGGGGGATAATTTCCAAACTTGTCGCTGGTCTTGGGTTCTAAGATTGGCCAATCGTACAGCGAACTTCATTACGTTGAGACAATGTAGGGAGATGTGTGATGTTATGTGGGTCGATCGACCTCCATCTTCCTTAGTTCATGTTCTTTGTAATGATGGACTCCCATGTCCTCCATAAACACCCCGGTAGTGTGAGTGGTGACATTTTTTAGCATTGGATGCAACGTCATTGCTCCTTGGACCACTCACACTACTTTCTGCTTTTGCTAGTTCTCAACTGTTTGCCTTGTTGTAGGATCTCTGTATTTCTCTTTGGCTTTTTTACCCTAGTTTTATGGATTCCCGTTTCCAAAAAAAAGAAAAAGAAAAAATTACTTTAGGACAAGGATCTCTCCGGAAGGATTCGGTGATCAATTAATCATGTTCGTTTATCATACATTGTGCGGTTAATTTTCGTTAGATACTATTTATATTTTATTTAAAATAATTTATAACTGCACAATATATGATAAACAAACACAATTGATTTATCCTACGAATCCCTACAAAAAAGAATCCTATTTTATCACTTTACATTTGCAATAAAAAAATTCCGTAAAATATTTATCACGTGGACTACACATGAGTCATTTAAAAAAAAACTTGAACTCTAACATAAAGAAAGAAAGTAACTATTTATAAAGTTTAACTGTAATTGACTAAAATTAAAATTCATAAGAAAAGTCTATAAATTGACTAAGACCTCTTTTAAATATTATTTTCTAAATAATTTAGCTAAATCACACAATTGCCAAAAAAGAAAAAATAAAAATAGAAAGGGTACTAAAAAAGGTTAGGAGTTGGAAGACTGCATAATTTAGTATTGAACTCAGAACAAATATGTTGTCTTCTCATGTTACAATATGAGGATTTATTACTACCAAAAAATTTATTCAAACCCAGAATTATATTGTGGTATTTAGACCAACAAAACAACCGCTCACATGTTTAATTTTTCGTATAACATTCTCAAAATTGGTTTAAGAACAAAGAAAACTAATGAAAAGGGCTTGAAAATTTTGAGTTTTAACGACAAAGACAAAATAAAGGGTAAAGTAAATAGTACTAGGATTGACTTTTTAGTGTAAAATATAATTTTTCGTTAAAATAAATAGTACAAAAGCTTTTCGTTAAAATTTTCTAAAAAAATATCGTCACATTAACATTCCCTTCATTTTAAGTTGTTATCCTAAATATGGGCTGCGGTGTTTAGTTGGGTCTGGCCCAGTTTTTCCAAAACAAACCCAATTAAAGAATTGAAAGCAACCAGAAAGACAAAATTAACCTTGCATATTTTTCATAATAGTCAGGACAGTGGTGTAGTTTAGTGGAAAACATAAGGGCATTTAATGAAATGTCCATCAGTACATGATCGCCCTATCGCTAAAGCCCTAGGGCTCATTGAGCAGCCGACGGAGAGCGAGTTCATTGCAGCAGGGAGGAGGAGGTGAGCTCAGAGCTTTAACAATGGCGGAGAAGGGCCGCGGCAAGGGAAGAAAGGAGGAGGTCGTCACCAGAGAGTACACTATCAACCTCCACAAACGCTTGCATGGATGGTAAGCCCTCAGAATTTTACTGGTGTTTTGTTCTTGGTTTAGATCTTAGTTTAAGGAGGTTAAATTGATTTTGATCTTTGTTTTTTAATGGTTTTATTTTGTGGGGTGTTTGAGCTAAAAGTGATGAATTAATTGTTTTATTGATTGCATTTTTTAATTTATTGGGTCATGGATCAAAATCTAAGCTTTGGAGTGAGATAATTAGGGTTTTTAGCAGCTTGATCATATATAGCTTCTTTCATTTCCTGAATCATTGGAGAATTCCTTTGCAATGACAGTTTTATGTTTACTAGGGTATTGATTAGTTGCTTGTCAAGAATGCGAGATTTTCATTGTGCCCGGAACACAGGGCGGTATGCCATATAAGTGGAGGGAAGGTTTTTTTTTCAAGTTTTCATGACTTATGGCATATGTGCCCGTGGCCGGGCACACTGAAAAATCTCTCCACAAGAACATTGTTGATGGTTTGTTCTTAGTAGAAAGTGAATTGTTGATTTGCCAACATTCTTTTATGTCCTCCTAGCCTCTCATTGTTAGAGTTATTGGCGGCTTAAATTGAAGGGTTTTGTGGGCAAAATGTG
This sequence comes from Pyrus communis, assembly GCF_963583255.1. Classification (NCBI taxonomy): domain Eukaryota; kingdom Viridiplantae; phylum Streptophyta; class Magnoliopsida; order Rosales; family Rosaceae; genus Pyrus; species Pyrus communis. Next base: position 506,600 of record NC_084807.1, on the reverse strand, counting down.
CCTTGCTTGTTAAATATTGATTACATTCTTGATTTTCGACGTTGCCCAATTGGACACGAGGTGTAGTGGAGTATTAAGTTATGATGCACTGGTGAGAAGCCTGACCGTTTAGTGATTTAGAAGACTGAACGGTTACTATTTTCAGAAAGCTTCATTGAATAAAAATATATGGTTCTCCGAATTGCGTTGCAGGCTCCATTTCTGCAGCAGTATTTCTTTATATGTTTTCGCAAAGTTCGGCATTAGGTGGGCTATTTGCTTATCACACTGTTAATTATCCGTTGTCTTAATTCCCATACAGCACATTTAAGAAGAAGGCACCAAATGCGATAAAGGAAATCAGGAAGTTTGCTCAGAAGGCTATGGGAACCCCCGATGTCAGAGTGGATGTTAAGCTCAACAAGCACATATGGAGCCGTGGCATTCGGAGTGTGCCAAGAAGGGTACGCATCCGCATTGCACGGATGAGAAATGATGATGAAGATGCCAAGGAAGAGTTTTACTCGCTAGTCGCTGTCACGGAGGTCCCTCCAGAGGGATTTAGTGGTTTGGGCACCAAGGTGATCGATGAAGAAGAAAGCTGAACTCCGTTTAAACCCCCGTTTTTGTTCTAGTTAGGTGATCCCAATTTCGGTTGTACTTTTGTTTAATTGAGGATGTGTGGCCTGGTTTTTTCTGTCCTTGGAACTTCTAAATCAGAGTTTTTGAATGGTTTAATTAGTGTTTTGTCGCCTTTAGTATATCTCTTGTCACGGGATATGCCCCGGGAAACATTCTAGAATTTACCGGGGAGATTCAAAAGGTACACCTTGAAGGTGACCCAAAAGACTCTTCCAAGCTGTCCAACTTACGATTCAAATTCCTTTTGGCTAACGAGGGTTAGCTGATCAAGTTATGGTAAAGCCATGATTTTTTTTGAGTGCATATCTAAAGTTTACCCAAGTTGACTAGAGCTCTGCTCTCCACTCTCTACACCCAAATTCGAATTCTTGGTGAATCATTTCTAGTCCACTCTAGTTTTTAAAATTACTTTTAATATGTATTGTTTAAACGTGGCAAGCTTTCATTGTAATGTTCTTTTAATTGGATCTAGCTTACCAAGTAGTCTGGCAAATTTTTGTTTTTTTTTTTTTTTAGAAAATGATATTATCTATACTAAGAGGTGAGGTAGTGGGCTAAGCCTTACTGGGCTAGCCATAAGAAATGTGGTTCAAATTTACCTTTAGCGAGAATTGAACCTAATACATTTCACTTACAAGTAAAGAGAAATATCACTAGACTGTAATATTAAGTAGCAAATTTTGACATTTTAAAGAAGGGTAGTGCTAGGGAGACTAAAATTTTAAACCAAATGATATGTTACCAATAAGAAACAAGCACGTTAATTGACACTTAATTAATAATCCAATCATCTACAATTACATCATTTAGTTTTAAAATTTTTGATCCCTAAGCATTACTCTCTACAATCTTCACCGTTCGATTCTTATATTTAATTTTCAACGTTCAATTTTTTTTAATTCAATCTTTACTGTTTATTTTCCGATCGACTCAATAATCACGCAATATTTTTTAATCCTCTAAAAGAAAAAGAAAAAAGAAAACTAATGAAAATGGTTTGAAAACTTTGAGTTTTAACGATAAAGACAAAATAAAGGGTAAAGTGAATAGTACCAAGATTTATTTTTTAGTGTAAAAATATGATTTTTCGTTAAAATGAACAGTACTGCAGATTTTTTATTAAAACTCTCAAAAAAAAACAAAAAAAAAAAGGGGAAAAAAAACACTTTCTTTACGACATAACTCTTTTTTTTCACTGTTTTACTCTGCAGCGCCGAGAAATTGTGCCCGCGAAGTTTCTTTTAAAACAACAACGTCCTGCCAGTCCTCCTGCCCAAAAATAATAACAAAACTCGCGGCCAAACATGCCCGCTCAAACCCCAGAAGTTGCACAGCCACTCACCAACATTCACTGGCAGACACAGAGAGAGAGAGCTCGCGAACGATCATCAGGATGCCGTTAATCTTCTGCATCGTACTCTCCTACGGATAGAGCTAACTTCCACTGAGGTAATTTCTCTCTCTTTCTCTCTCTCTCTCTCACTCTTTTACTTTTGCGATTTTTATAATTCATTTTTGTTGCAAATTAGGGATTTCAGAGAGGGGAAGTGGAATTGTGAGTTCTTAATTTTGAATTCGGCATTTGGAAGGGCCAAGATCCACACTCACTGCGACCAAACAGAACCGTAATGTTTCAAACTGCTGATTGTATATATTTATTCATTTGAATCTCGAGCTATGTTAGTTCCTCGCAGTTTTTCGAGCTTTATGTGAAATTAATTGAATTTTCTTTGCTTGATTAGTGTGGATATTAGGCATTGTGCTTTCTGCTTTTTGGAGATTGTTTGTCACTTGCAATAAGAGATTTTATATTTTTCGATTTTAGCTATGGCTGCTTGTTTTGCTTATTTTTGGTTTTTGTTTGTTATGTAAAAAATTCAGAGATGGACTCTCTCAAAGTAGGTTGTGACCCCATTGACAGTGAATTGGATGGTGTGGACTATGTCTCTGGGCTTAGTACTTTACTCGTTGCCACGATTCAGGAAGCCAAAGACAGGATTTCTCAGATTGAATACGTTTTCTGCAACCAGCTTTACACATATTTCCAATCTAAGTCTAAAAGCTTCCAGAAATTCGAAAACCAATGGAAAGAGAAAGAAAATGATCTCTTATGTCGAATTGAAACACTTAGAGTTGAAAAGCAACAAACCCTTGAAGAGAACCGCTTACTCAAGCTTGACAAGGGAAATCCATCCAAGGAACAGGAAGAGAAGGTGAACCAACTACTCGCCGAACTGAAAGGTGTGCAGTTCAAAGGTAATGAGCTTGAGCGAATGCTTAAGCAGAAGTCTACGGAAGTAGATAAGGGAATGGAATTGGAGAGTAAGTTGCTCGGAGTGATTCAATCCAAAGACGCTGTCATTATGGATAAGGAAAAACAACTGAAAGAGAGTGAAGAAAGTAGAAACATGCTTCTTGCTAAATTAAGTGATCTTGAAAATAGAGTTGATGAACTCCAAGAGGAGCTCGGGGAAAAGATTAACCAAGTAGCCAAACGAAATGAGCTTGAAGAGAATTTATTTCAAAAAGTTGAGCATCAGTCTTCTGAGATCATGAATAAAGAAAAGCTTTTGAATGATCAAGAAGAAGAGAAAAAACTTCTCAGGGCCAAATTGGAAATTTTGGAAGAAAATGTTAGTCAACTCCAAAAGGAGCTCCTTACAAAGAACAATGAAGTGGAGGGTTATCTGAGGGAGAAAAAACAGTTTCTAGCCAAAGTAACTAGTTTAGAGGAAAAAGTTGATGAACTAGGCATGGCTGGCGAAGTGGCCAAAAGACGGGATTCATGTGAAAAGTTACATCAACAGATTGAATCAATGACCTCGGGTTTACAGGCTGAGAGGAAGAAGTACACAGATCTTATTGGTGCTTACAAAAACCTGAAATCTCAGCACAAGTATCTCCGCACAAAGCTTGGTCTTACAAGGGAGAATATGCTACCCCAGAATAAGTTGGAAGATAGAAGTGATTTGTTGAGATACGATCAAAATCCATCAACTTCACATGGTATGATGCTCTTTCTGTTTTGTTCTTTCCATCTTTATTAGTCTTTTGAAAATGAAATATAAATACTCCAAGGGAAAATGTGTGTTAGTACAAACTACAAACTTATGATGATCTGCCAAATGTTGTTTTACAGGATAATTTTGGGTCCACTGATTTTCGTCTGTTACCTTTCAATTGAAGTTGTTGTAAGAAATATGTATTACTGGAATTTATGGTTCTTCCAATTATAGCTTTACTAGATGATATTGGGATGGCTGATCTTGTATGTTACTAATTGAAGTCCGTGTGGTATCTTTTACTTTTAAAAACATTTTCGATTCCTAAGTTTATAGTAATAGGGGAATAGCACACATGCACGTAGCTTTAGCTTGTGGTTCGGTTTTCCATTGGGATTTCATTTCCTGGCACCCTTGTTTGATTGATTCATCTATTGCAAATTGTAGATCTTGTCGAGAAAAATCAGAATGCTTCTGCGTCAACTTTATGCACAAAAAAAGTCAGGAATGAAATCAGTTGTAACAATAACTTGGAGGAGGATGTGAAAGGAGGCAAGCCAATTCAAGCAGCTAGTCCTATCTCTTCTACTTCCTTCTTCCCCATTGCACAAAAATGCCCTCCCACCTCAAAATCTGCCCCAGTAGCTGGGAGAAAACGGCCTGCTTCCAGCTGGGTGGATACTAGGAGGCGTCAAGGCCAAGATGGGCCCGACCCACACGATGATTTTCTTGATACCCCACTTGAGTACATCAGAGGAAACTTGAATAAAGCCACAAAGGAACAAGTTCCTGATCGTCCAGTTCCAGTTCCAGCTCCAAATGACATGAATCTAGATAGCTCAGATGATGAAACACAGGATGTTAACGCTGTAGTTAGGCCACAGAAGCAGCAGATGCCAGCTCCAGTGGCCGGTAAAAATGGTTTCAAGTTTGTAGAACCTGTAAGAAAGAAAGCTGAGCGGGAAAATTTGAAAGGAGTTGAATGCAAGCAGTGCAAAAAGTTCTATGACGCTGTCCTTCCCAATGAAGGCGGTGGTAAGGACACCGATAATAATAAGCAAAATTTTCGCTGTGAGCACCATGAAGGTGTTTCTCGTCATCGGTATAGGTATGCTCCCCCTCTTACTCCAGAAGGGTTTTGGAATATTGGATTTGAATCTGAAATGTGATATTGAGAAAATTTTGGTTCATTTTTTCTTTTCGTAGATCATTGATTTGTAGTCATATTTAATTTCATATAAAAAAGGTCCAAAAAACTCTTTTCCTAGAAATTTGTCAACCTTACAAACAGTAGTTTCATAATTTGACATCCTCTTGTAATATCCTTTATTACAGGGCACAGTATTTAAATTTTAATTTCTGAATTTGGAAATGTAAAATCATCTGCTAAGTATTTTAGGTTGAGAACAGAACACTATGGAATTTCCTTGGTTTTGAAAAGCTTATTTGATATCTTTACGTACTAAACGTCTTGATCTACTTACTTGTCAAGCAATTCTCGGTTGCCTTTGAACATGCTTATATTTACCTCATGTATTACTTATGAGGCTGTCATTAGCATTGCTTGCTGTTTAGTGTGTGCCTTTTGATATAGCTTTGAAAATGCATAATCATGCGTATAATTAGGTTAAATGAGTCCTCCACAATTAGAACCCTGAGCGCGTTTGCTGCAACACCAGTTTCTCTTCTTTGCTGTAGTAGACATTTTGTCAAGTTCAGAACGGGTTGTTAGGACTCACCCGTAGTATAAATAATTTAAGAAAAACTAGAGTCAAATTGCATGCATGACTAAGTGTCGAGAGAGGGTCGGAGAGTAAATTAGGTTTCGTGTTAAGTCTATAGTTCGCTAAGGATGGTAAAAATATCCATGGGTTTGGATAACCACAGTTACCCGCTCATTTAAAGTTCACGGTTACGGTTATGGGTAACCGTTTAGACGAACAAACGGTTATGGGTATAACCGTTTATCCATGAAATTTAAATGGGCGGTTATGGGTATTACTTGCGGTTATAACGGGTGTCCATCAATTATGGGTATTACCCGCGGTTATAACGGGTATTCATTCACCCATTTAATTTAATATATGTAAAATTTAAAAAATAAATAAAAACCCTAAATTTTCAGTCTCTTCGCCAGACTCAGAGCTTCAAACACCCAGCTCATCTCTCTCTCCTTGCCGTGCTTTGTCTGTGGTAGTAAGCTTTTATGCCAAACCATGTTAATCTCTGATGTATCGTTTTCACCTACGATGGTAATATTTAGTACTTTGTTAAAATTTGCTTCTGTTTACGCATAGAAGGACACCAAATCAAATGCAGGAAAGAACACAAATGAGTCAGTTCCATTGTCCTTTCTACTTTTAGTAGTCTAACTTGTAGCACTCGCATTCGTCTCCTTAGTTGCTGGTTTAGGTACTCACTGTATATTACATGATGTGGTTGTGCATTGGATCGGATCTTATTGGCGATAATGGTAATGCAGAAGAGTATGTATACATACATAAATACGCATACGATCCTATAATATATATCTGATTTTTAAACTTTGTAATTACTTGAAAATAATGTTTTAGATACGAAGTACTAATCGGAGCAAGTCTTGATGTATGAAAATAAGTGTTATGAACTTAATCGGAGCAAGTCTTGATGTATGCTAAAATGTATTTATAAAGGTGTTTAATTGTCAGAAAATGAAAATTATGACAAAATTTTCTTTTGTAATTTTTAAGTTGTTAAAAAAAAGGCATGTAGATAGGTGAAAAATGGATAAATGGTAAATAAAGGATAAACGGGTTCAAACATGGATAAATGGGTAAATAGCCTTGTTCTAGTATAAGTGCATTTGGGGATGGTATGTTTAGTGTTGTGTAATCTAAGTAATGTGGATATGGAACGTTTATAATTAAATAGGTAAACGATTATGGTTAAATGAGTATACAGTTATGAGTATGGTTAACCGTTTATAAACGGTTATAGTTATGAGTATAACTGTTTATGTAATTATCCAACAGGTAAACGGTTATGCGGGTATGAACATAAATGATTATGGGTAAATAACCACGATTAGCCGCCCGTCGTTACCCATCCCTAAGTCTGTTGTACATTTATGAAGAAGCATGGGATGAGGAAGACGTCCCCGTATCCGTATTAAACAAAGCTTGATTGGTTTTACAGACTGTCTGTGCTGCTCTCTATTGAATTCTTGGGACCCAAATTCCTTTCAGCTATCCAATTTTGGCCTCTGTGAATCCAGACTGGCCTTGTGACTCTTGTCCCCCAGTGGGGTATGGGGTGGGTGTATTTGGCGTCAACCCGCGCATCTTAGTAAAACCATTCTCGTCTTTGCCGCCGTGCTCTGGGAGTTAACTGTGTCTGTCTGCACTGTGAAATCTTGGGGTACTGTCAGTCTGTCACTATTTTAGTGAGTAAATTCAACAGGAAAGTGGGCCGCAAATAGTTAAGAGGAAGAGCAAGTAGTCTGGACATGCATATGTGCGTGTATTTATTTGCCGTGTGAGATCCTTGACCTAAATGGTGGCAACTTAATGCTTCGGAACTACCATCCTCACACATGTTGAATTTTTTGTTTGGATATTTAGTACAGAACAGCAAAAAGTTATTTTACGAGGTTGATTTTTGACTGTTTACCCATAAGCAAAGTCACAGTGCATCAATTGTTCGTGCATAAACGAGTGATTGTAATATTTTAATTACTCTGCAAGATTGATTTATGTCATTAATGCATGCATGCAAAGAGCTCACAGTGCATCAATGGTCCGTGTATAAGCGAGTGACTAGCATTTTTGTTACTTTATCTAATTGCAGGGCTAATTTCTTATCATTAATGCATGTATATAAAGAATTCAGAGTGCGTGAACAGTGTGTACAAGCGAATTAGTGTAACATTGTTAGTTACTTTTTATTTAAATGCCTTGCTTTCTGTTGTATAATGTAGCAAAGACTGTTGCTACTTTTTATATACTCTTTTTTTGACACATCAAAAGAAGAAAAGATGGAAAACTTTTGAGCTTTGAGAATTGTAGCATCCTAACTTTCTGAGTCGTATCAAAGCGTCATCCTAATGCCCCTCGATTATTCCATGCATTCATCATAGAGGAGTACAGAGCCTCTCTGAGTCTAAAAAAACAGAGCTTAAATGTCAAATGATCTACGCCGTTGGATTTTGATCTAACGATTACAATTATTATAATTTTTAAAAGGATCTTCTGTTTGTAATCGTTGGATCAAATTTCAACAGCCCGAATCATTTGATCATTGGATTCTTTTTTTTTAGATCCGGAGAGGATCTTTACTCATCATAGAGATATAAGTTGCTCGCAATCTTTTCCCACCGACTTCAAATCTCAGTGTCTGTGTTGTGGGAAACTTATGATGCCCTTCACATGCCTTGGGTTTGTCTTTTGCCAAAAGCTAAAACAAACACTGGCTCCAAAGTTAAAGCATATCCTTAAGTTTCATTTTCGGTTGCAAACCAACTTACTCTAAATTCTTACCTCAATACTGCGTCTCAGCATTGAATGGTACAAGAAATAAAAGGTTAAAATAATAATAATAATAATAATAATAAAAGATGTAAATAGTTGTAAAAATCAAAATTAACCTCTAAACAACTGTAATATTGAATGATAAGTAGCATTGAAGTTATACCTATCAATTCGATCATTTCCAAAATGATATGTTGTCAAAATTGCGTTCAAACATGTTTACATATTTACAATCGAAAATATAACGGTATAATTTTTTAAGCAATCACATGTAAATTGTGAGGACTATTGTTTGCATTCTAAATTAGTCATTGTGCACATTACGTATTTTAAACAACCGATTTTATTACATGACAACTCATGTTTATATTGATCGATTATGTTCCTCTACATCTAATATTGGGTAGACCTCATGCAATAATTTCCTAACTTTAATAAGAGGCAATTTTTAAGCATTTGAGATTACCAAGTAGATAATACCATTTCCCATGCAAATAGTGCACAGTACATAAATAATACATTACGAATCTCTCTCTCTCAATCTTATGAAAAAGATATTGTACGTGATGCTCTATTTCACGTGCATGCATATACATTTCTGCCTTTTTCTTTGTCCTTTCAACCAAATTATATAGAACTTAATACTTTTTTTTTTATAAAATAAAATTTAAAAAAAAAAAAAAAAACTAAACCACGTAATAAATGTTACAATACACAGAAATTATATAAAAAAGCGCATATGCCCGGAACTTCGGAGTGAAACGAAACCGGTACGATAACTTATACAACCCATACCGGCAGAATCCACACGATCAACAAGTACTCAGCGGGTTCCCGCAGAGGCAATCATTGTTGGTAAACGACGACGCTTCCTGGTGATCGAACGGGTTCCCCACAGGAATCGCCCCGCACAGGTGGTTGTGGCTGAGATCCAAGTGCCCGATATATTTCGCCGCCGACAATGAACCGGGTATCGGCCCCTTTAAATTGTTGTACGATAAATCCAGTGCCATAAAGTACGAATTTCCGTGGAAAACGTCCGGTATGTTACCTTCGAACCCATTTCGGCTCAAATTTAAGATCCCCATACCCCGATTGCTCAAAAGGGACGCTGGCAATTGACCCGAAAACGAGTTTCTGTCCAAATTCAACGTCGAAAGAACCTGCATTTTCCCAAGGCAGTCCGGTACATAACCCGACATTTGGTTCCTGGACAGGTCCAGGTCGGCCAACCGGTTCATGTTGCCAATGGAATCGGGGATCGACCCGGTGAGCTGGTTTCGGTTCAGCAGAGCCCGGCTCAGCATCTTTAGTTTTCCGAAATCGGCCGGTATCTCCCCCGTGATTTGGTTGTTGTTGAGGTCCATGTGCATTAGCCCGGAGAGGCCAACGAGACTCGCCGGAATCTTACCGGAGATCTGGTTATCCGCGAGGTTGAGGACTGTGAGCATCTTGAGGTTGCCAATATCGGCCGGAATCTCTCCCGAAATCTTGTTTCCGACGAGGTCGAGAATTCGGAGTTTGGAGAGGGTGGTGAGGCATTGGGGTATCTTGCCGGTGACTCCCTTCCAGTCGGCGAGAACGAGGGTGGTGAGGTGGTCGAGTCTGCAAATTTGGGGCGAGATCGATCCTGACATGAACCCGGACTGACCGGATTTCGTGAGTATGGGGTCCTCCGACTCGCCTCGGAGATTAATGTCGACGACTCGGCTGGTTGTGGGATCGCAGCTGACTCCGTACCAGTTTACGCAGCAATCGGTTCCGACCCAAGAGTTGAAGATGCCCAATGAGGTATCGGTGAGTCCGGTTCTGATGGATTGAAGTGCTGCTAGGTCTGACGGGGAACAAGAAGAGCTCACAGTTGAGACAATGGCACAGAATGTTGCCACTGAGATTAAGAGCAACCTCATCATCTTCATGGTAGAGATAGAGAGAGAGAGAGGTTCTCTCTAGCTGTTCACTTGATAAGAGTGGATGGATGTCTGTGACTGTAAGTGCTATTGCATGAGAGAGAGAGAGAGAGAGAGAGAGAGAGAGAGAGAGAGGGAGGGAGGGAGAGAAGGGGAGATGGGGGTTTGGAAGTTGATGGAGTGAGATGTATAATATATATGCAGGAGCAGCAAGGATGTGAGGGCAACAGAGGTTCACTGTGCATGTGCTTGCAGGTTTAAGGATTTAATTGAATATGGATTTGCACATGCAAATGTTGATTAACAATGCATGCATGGACAATAAGAGAGATTTTTCAATATGACATGTGATACATAATGTGTCATTATATAAATAGTGAGATATAAATGTTAAAAAATTAATAACTTAAAAAATAAAATTTTCCACCACTTATATAAAAACACGTGGTGTACCATTCGTGTGTTCTGATTATAATAAAAATTTTCTCCACCAATACAACTTAATTTTAGGGTTTTTTTTCTAATTTTTTTTTATTTTTTGGACTGGTTCCCCGGTGAATGAATCCCATGTAATATAGTAATACTCATTTACCAAAGCAAATTGGTTTGGTTGTGAAAACTTTGCGCTAAAACTAAAGGTCTGAACGGCCATGGTAATATTGAGGGCGTGATTTCCGTCTTTTCACCTTTGGCACGTCCCCTTTTGCCATTGATTCTTCTTTTTGTTGAATACATTATCCAGTAGCTGAAAGTAATAATATTTATGTATTATGGTAGATGTTGGATTTCCTTATCTTCTAACATTTAACAATTTAATTCACTATATAACACAGTCATTGGTTAAAAAAAAAAAAGAAATAAAAAAAAAGTGTGCATAAAGTTAAAAACGACGTTCGTAAATCATTTTTCCATAAAAAACTGAATCAATACGGACCACATTACATTGTAAGTTTTGTTTTGTTTTGTTTTTGAGATAGAACCTCAAACCCAATCTCAATACTCACCAATGTGGCCATGTGATTCCCTCAAATAAATAGGCTAGTAATCCACCATAGGAAGATTTAGAGTCCTTTTCCACATTTTCTGAGTTCCTCCTAATTAATATCAAGATATCTTTAATGGCTCGTCTATGTAACTATAATCAAATTTTGGAGAGGTTGAATTGATGAGGAGTTGAATGGGGTAGGATCAGAATCAGATTCCTGTCGAAACTGTCTATTAAAATTTTCAGGAATCGGAATAAGAATAATATTCAATCATATAACTGTTTACTAATTCACATGAATCGCAATGAAATCACAATGAAAATCAATGTGATTACTAAAATGTCCATATTATAATAATTTATTGGGTGATTTGTATAAAATCAATTAAAAGTTATGATATTAACAATATGTCAATCAAATTTATTGGAATTATAAATAGGTCAACGAGACTTTAAAATACATTAAAACACCTCAATCAAATTAAAATTACAAATGATGCCATTACTATATAAAACACCAAACCTTTCCATCTCCTTCATTGTAAAACGTGCCTCCCGCCTCGCACCACCTTTAGACTTCAACCTCCCCGCCTCCCACCACCTTCAACCTCCATTTCCTGTTTTGTGATTGTGCATTCAGATTCAAATAGGTTTGTGGATTCAGACACTTCGTTGCAGTGTCTGTTTCTTGTTATGTGATTGTGCATTTGGATTCAAATATGTTTGTGGATTCAAGTTGCAGTGTCTGTTTTCGTTTCTTTGGATTCAGACACTTCGTTGCAGTGTCTGTTTCCTGTTCTGTGATTATGCATTGAGATTCAAATAGGTTTGTGGATTCAGACACTCCGTTGTATTGTTTGTTTCCTGTTCTATGATTGTGCATTGAGATTCAGATAGGTTTTTGGATTCAAACATTGCCACGCAATGTCTGTTTCTTGTTTTGTGAATTCATATCGAAAACCAACGAAGAAGAAGACCGAAATGCAGGAAAATGAAGGTGGCCAGAAAACTTCATATAGCCATAACGGGTTCATTTCTCAACCAAATTCAAAGATTCAAAAGCCAAAATAAAGCTCAAGAGGCAAGGAATAGAAATATACCTAATTGAGGCTGAGCCATGACCTGAGTTGGCTGGAAAATACCTGGAACCTCGCCGGTCCTTCTTCAGAAACAGGGGAAAATTTCTTTGAGTTGACTTTCGTTTAACCTTCACCAAATCAAATGGATTTTCAGATTCAAACTCTGGTCTGGTATAAGATCAGAACCATAAAAAGGAAGAAGTTCATGAGTTCCCAACCCTTACCTAGTTGGAAAATCACGAAGCCTCGCCAGAAAATATGGAGGTAGAAGTCTAAGTTTGAGTTTGTAACCTAGGGTCTCGATATTTGTAACATCCCACATCGTCCAGGGGAGTGGATCCTGTAAGCCGTATATGTATATTCCCATCTCTACCTAGCACGAGACTTTTTGGGAGCTCACTGGCTTCGGAGTTCATGGGAACTCCGAAATTAAGCGAGATTGGGTTGGAGCAATCTCAGGATGGGTGACCACTGGGCAATTGCTCGTGAGTTCCCAGAAACAAAACCGTGAGGGCGTGGTCGGGGCACAAAGCGGACAATATCGTGCTACGGTAAAGTCGAGCTCGGGATGTGGTGGGGACCTGGGCCGAGATGTGACATTATTAGTACTGGGGTATTGGTGGACTTTGTTGAGGTCGAGGAGGCCATGTTGCATTCATAGAGAGAAAGAGAGAAGGATAAAAGAGTCAAATTTTAACTACATATAGTGACTTAAAGCACATGTGGCACTCATCATTGACCTATGTCTAATTAATAAAAATATGTTATTGATTAAGTTCAAAACAAAAACATGCCATTGATATATGACTAGATAGTAATTTTTTTTACTAAATTACCTTAATTATTTTACATGCTAATTCTTTTTTATTTATTAATTTTTTTTGGTAAAACTATATTTTATTTTATTTTAACTTTGTGAAGGGCAAAATGTGGTGTAGGTTAATGTGAAGGGTAATTCTCGAATTTTAGAAACAAATGGTATAATGGGAAGGAAAAATCCATTCTAATTCTCCTAATAACCTGAAATTCAATTCTCATCAAATTGTAGAGCATCCAATTCCTCCAATTTTTGGAGTTAGATTCCAAAATTTGTGTGGATCCCCACCAAATTTTAAATTCCTCAATAATTAGAAAATACCAGAATATTCTGTAATTGAAATTCAAATCCGTATTTTTAATCTGATTTCTCTTACTTAAACGTGCCATGAAATGAAATCACAAGTTTCGATTAACTAGCGAAGCAAAGCAAAGCATGATAATCCAATCCACACATATATGTCCCCACCACGATACCAATGTTTTATGTCCCCACCACGATACCAATGTTTCAATTAGATTTCAAATCCAATGATTGAAGGGCTTTTTCCCTCCCTAATCTAATTAGTGTCCCTACCTTATTATATATAATCATCATTGAACCAATTAAACGTCTTCACCAAGTAATTATAGTGTACACTCTAATCATATAATAATATCGGTCATTAAGTTATCACCCTAATTATTTCTGACACCGAAAGATAATTTTTCTACAAAAACCATAATGGCTTTAATTACTTTGTCAATTATTACATCCCCATTTGCTTTTCAAATGATGCAATGATCAATTGAGATTAGTCCGTTACAAAGTTTCAATTAAAATAAATAAAAAAAGTTTTAACGAAAAGTTGACGGTACTGTTCACTTTAACGAAAAATCACATTTTTACATTAAAGAGTCAATCCTGGTACTATTCACTTCACCTTTTATTTTGTCCTTATCATTAAAACTCAAAATTTTCAAGCTATTTTCATTAGTTTTTTTTATAAATAAATGCTACAAATCTCTGGTTTGGACTTTTTATTTCTATATTTCTTTTTTTAATTTTTTAATTTTGCAATTTTGTGTGCCGATCTAAAATGTCTATTTTTTAAGATCATCTTTGAAGATTATTTAATTTAAAATAATTTAGTCATTTATTTATTATCCTATATATATATATATATATATATATATATATATATAGACCACGTTTTTAGTTACACACTACAATTATAACAACGTTAATCTAACATCTAACGATTTATAATTTGGAAGATTTTCCACAAAATTAGTCCTTAGTTGATCACATCATGCATGTAGACTAATAATATTCTCTATTATTATTGAATCTATATCATTATTCAAGACAATCATGATTATTATCTTAGCTTATAATTATCATTCATTATTGAAGACTTATTCTTCCATTATTAGCTTATGTTTTGTTTTCTTTCAGTCCACTACCAATACATATGTACATCGACTTATTTGGTACGCATAACGGTTTTTTTGGGTTTTTTTTTTTTTGCTCAGTTCGATTCAGTTCGGTTCCACAGTTTTCCGGTTTTCACTCACCATTACTAGCTATATAGGCCTAACAATTTGTTAAATGCTTGTGTTTATCATTTTGTAAAATAGATATTCCAGTTCATGGAGTCTCCAGTGTATGTGTCTTATCCAATATCCACCCTTTCGGCACCGAAACTTTTAACAAAGATGGGTCCTTGCAGCTTGCAACTTTGTCTTTGTCCCCACTGCTGCTGCTGCTCTACTCTACTAAATTTTGATCGATATATGGAGGTTCATTATTTCAGCCTTCATTTATTTGCTCCTCTTTTCCTGCTCGTTTTATTTATTTGAAAACCATTCATGCTGGTTCACTAATTAACCAAGACTTAGTTTCCTTGTTAATGAATGAAACCAACATCTCCAATCATGCTCATTATTTTTAAGTCGAAATATAAATGTAAATTTCTTGAATCATGGAATGTAGGTGTTTGCATCTAATTTTACATCATCGGTCAATACAAGCGAAGTTGTTGAATGAGTAAAGTTTTAGACTGTTAGAATAAATGGAACGCAAATTATATCCATAATCTGGAAGCAAAACAAATGTATGGATCCAATTGAAAGTCGTGGACAACAAGGAGTTCAAATAGCATGTGCAGAGATGGGATAATTATCACCACCGGATATCCCTGGCAGGATGCCAAATATTTTAATTAAATGGGATAAATGATGCAATTGCATGCTATGATTCAAGAAAATTACAAGTGTTTGTATGAAATCTGAACTTCGTAGTGAATAACAGCCTTGTCTTCAAGTTCTAAAATTTAAAGATTGAGATGAGTTCCTTCCTTGACCACAATTGCTCAATAACAGAAATATTCGACACCATCATCACCACATTCATTTACTCACGGACTGAGCTTGGTCGACGAGTTAACACGTCCTGCATTCAATCGAATGATGTAGTTAACTCATTAGCTATTTGGGCCGCGCGCCGTGTAATCTAAATAATTTTTAGAGTAACAGTAGGATATCAAAGTTTGAAGAAACAGCACATTTAGTGCCGGCAAAGAAATATTTGATTTATTTTTCTCAACGTTCAAGGAGAAAGTGAAAACTTTAAAGCTTGGTTGGTTTGGTATTCTGATGGGTCATGCGTCACATGGAGTTGTGTCGTCTCCATTACAACATAGTTCAAAGTCCTCACGTGAACAGTGGTCAACCCCTTCAACTTTCTTTCTTTTTCTCTTTTATTTTTTATTTTTTATTTTTTATTATTTTTTTAACATATGTTTAATATATATATTTTAATTTTTTTTATCACTAATAACTTGATTCTTAAATGAGGGAATTTGTAAGTATGAAGGTATATAAGTTCAATTAGTCAGACATAAACTAAAAAAATGATTATCAAATGATTTATTTCTAATTAACAATTTAAAATTCTTCGAAATGTATTGCATCCGTGTCACTTCAGATCTCTCTATCTAATGTATTTGTAGTCATTTCTAACTAAGTTAGCCTTAAAATTCACAGCCGTCCCGTCAATAGTCCTATGAGAGAACATACTAAGGGCTAGTTTGGGGTTGTTGTGCTATAGAAAAAAAAAAAAAACTCTATTTACAGAAGTAGGGGTAGAGCTGTTTCTGCTTTTTGCTGTCTTGGACTCATGATTTTGACAAAAACACTTTTTTTCATCTACCAAACACAATTTTAGCCCTTACTTTTATAAAAAGTTGCTTTTAAAATAATTTCAGCAATGTCAAACCAACCCTAAGTAGTTCAAAGCACAAAATGCATTGCATCCAATAGAACTTACCACTCAATTCATGGAAGAGCAGCAGAACTGGACCAAGAGCAAGTTTGTACAAGCCGATTTATGTACGATTATACGTTAATAAGTTCATATCTACAACCTGCAAACTGTATGCACAGATAAGGTGAAGAAGTGGTAGGTCATAAATCCGAATTATGCGGTCCATTTGGGACGTCCAATGCGATTAGAGGGATGGATCAAATGATGGAAAGACGGTTTCGAAGTGGTTTTTGTGTCTGCTAAAACTTCATCAAGTACCATATCCTGCAGAATTCAGATATAGTAATGCTCTTTTTTCGTTCTCTCAAGTTCGAATTGGCAGCAAAACAATGAGTTCTAATACAATACCTTAAGCAAAAATATCCTCGGTGACAAATGATTTTTCACTATCAATACAGTTCTCATTTGGAAAATCAAGCTGCTCGTAATTTAGCTGTCTGGCAGCTTCATACAGAGCAATGCCAACACTTACAGAGAGATTCAGACATCTTACATAAGTTTCAACCATTGGAATCCTAATTGTCCCACCGCCTATCGTTTCACTTTTGCAGTCTTCGAGTGCTTCAGGTGGTAGGCCGGATGTTTCGGAGCCAAATATGAGAAAATCACCCCTTCTATAAGAAAAGTCCTGAAAAATTGAACTAGTTAGTCAACTTAGAACACTTACTTCATTGGCCAGGCAACAATGCATGTCAACAAAACGCAAGTGTTAATAAAAATTTCAGCTTCCCGACAAGGAGCGACAGTGCAAATAGCACTCTCCAGTACTCTTCTGTGCTCTAGAGTGGAAGTGCAAATACACCTCTGCACTAAAGTAGACGTGTACTTGGAGGAGCACGTTTAGCGCTCCCTTAAGAGAAAGTAAAAAAGCAAAAGAGGCAACAAAGCCTTCATGAAATACATAAATTCCTAGCACAATGGAGGATTATCTGGAGAATGCGAGTACATTGTTTACACTTGTTTAATATGAGAGAAGCATAATATAGCAGTTGATTTGACAGCACGCTATTGCCAAAAATTAGCAGCCTATCAGTTCGTATGATTTCATGATAGTTAATGGGATTTCTATACATCGCCATGAATGACTACCAAGTATCTTGAAACTCTGTATCTATTTCTACGTGAGTGACCAAGTATCATCATTGACCAGCAAACTGCTCTCAAGTATGGTGAATCTTAAATTAACAATGTCACTCTTCTTCCCAAATTTAACGCAATAACGAACAAATATAATTAAGTATAAGGGAAAAACATGCAAATTGGGTCTATGAAATGCTATGACTGTGAGAATTTATAGCATATTAGATCCACGGGCTGTTACAAATTAAAGAAACATTTGCATTGTTCAAGTCAGGTTTTGTTCGAAAATTGATGTTTACCAAGGAACCAAAATGAAGAATGATTAAACTCTCCCTCTTAAAGGGAAACTTAGGAGAAAAGAAAAGTCAATACACGTGACTACTACACATGACAGGTACAAAACAAACTATGAAAACACAAGGTGCAGATAAAGGTTATCACTGCAGGTATGATTGTTAGGGAAATTTAGCAGGATAAAATCCTGACGCACAGTGAGACTGAAACGACAGAAACTTACTGAATGAAATTTTGTTCCTCTCTTTGTAAATGCAAGCAACCGCTTTTCCCCCTCCTGTAGATATAAAGGAATAGGGAGAGGAAGAAAACAGTCAAATGGAAAGTATGGGAAAGACATTCAAAATCCATTCTTTGAAATTTGAAGCGGGACAAACCTGTTGCCTGAAATAGTCTTGAAATTCTGCCCATGAGCTGTGAACTTTAACCACCACATATCTAAAATTGGAAGTTAATTGTTGAAAACATGAAGAACTTTCATTTGAAGATAAAATAATAAAAAATAACACTGATTATAAAACAAGAAAAACATAAACTGTGTAAAGCTGGTGGGGGAATTGGTATGTACCATTTACATAACTGAACGCTCACTTCAGCAGTGTCAAGAAACAAATACATGCATGTACAACGAGCATATCATGGCTTTGAACTGTAGTTTGGAAGAAAATTAAAAACAGAGCTGGAATAAACAATCAAATGTTTAAGTACAAGAAATCACATGCAATTTTGCACTACTGATAAACCCCTCCATCTTGATGTTCAAAGTAGATGTCCCAATATAGCTACTTAACAAATTAAATCATGACTGAAAGTCATTTTTCAGTAATTACTAAATTAACATACAGAAGAAAGAATATATTTAACATTGTTTTTTGACAAGAAACAACATATTTAACATTTACTAGCGATTGTTAGGATACGGCCAATAGTCCAATCCAGCACGCTTTAATTTTGCATCATCAATCTTGAATCCTAGTGGCTAACAAAGAACAAAAGCATGTTAAGTGTCCAGTAGAGGACAGATCCTTCCATCTCGCCTGTAAAGAATAATAGAAAAATTGACACGAAGAGATATAACCTACCCCAACAAGATGAAGCCCAACAGCTGATGCTGCACATGTTCTGGCAATGCAACCTGTATTTCCAGGAATCTGCCAAGGACAATAGAAATCTCAGAACCAGCCTCCAGAAATTGAGAAGTTCGTGACCTAAAATGAAGCGATACACAAATTATACTTGAGTCACTGAATTCTTCAGCACCCAAAAGTTGGTGTATACTTAAAATTAAAAGAATATAATATAAAAAGAAAAGGTAAAATGTGATAGTGCCTTGCACAATTACTATTTCAGTATATACCATTGAATTCTTTTTCATGTATTTACTAAGAAAAACAAGGTTAATTTTTTAAGGACAGCAAAATTCTTCATCTAATCCTACCGATATTCATGGTTATGTAAATAACCATTTCTGCTTAATGGGCACAAGTGATTGGAAATCCACAACAACAGACTCAGGAAGAGAGATGCTGGACAAATTTAAGAATTTTGAGCTTATAATCAGAAAACAATATCATCCAACAACAATGAGTTAATCCTCACATTTCCTTGACAAAGCGACCTAAACCACCCAAGATTGAATTAATATCATGCATGCGACTTGCACACCGCGATGAATTGTAATATGGCTAATACCCAATTTATCAATGTCCGTATTGGTTTCATTTAGAAAACAACTTGTGCACAAATCACTTAAAACATCGATTCATCCCAGTTAAATGAAAAATGCCAAAATCAAAGCAGAACAAAAATCGATACAATTATCGCACATTGAGACATAGATAGACAGATATACATTAGATCTTATGAATTTTGACATAATTTAAGGGCAATAAGCTAAACAGAATGGCAAGTATCAATCAAACTATAAATTTCCCGGTTCATAAGTAATTGTGAAAATTCAGTTAGCCACCAAAAAATTAAAAAGCTGGAAGTTTGTAGTACCTGAGGAGAGACTAAAACCACTTGAAGAATCTTCCTTTGTGAAACTTGTTCTTCCTTCACTGCCTCCCCTACCCCATTTGCCAGAAAGCACTCTCCTCTGCTCCCAATCCCATCAGCTGCAGCTGCACCACAACAAATACAGTTACTACCCATTACAATACAACACATACATACATATACAAACCTATATAAAGAGAGAGAGAGAGTACAGACAGAGAGAGCAGAGGGGAGAGAAACGAGCGGAGGACAGAGAGAGGCGGGAGCTGCGGTGGAGATGGCCCGAGCAGAGAGAACGAAAGAGAGGAACTTTTGAGGAGCGCATGCGGAAAGGAGATAAAGGAGAGAAGGGGGAGAAAGGTATTAGGGTTTTCAAGCCGCTTGCTGTTGTTGTCGTCGTTGTGTCCATTGGATTGCCTGATTGTTGCTTATCAGCAGCTATGGCATTTCCCCCTTTCTTTGCTTTGCTCGACAGTGAGTCGACGCACGCAGTTTTAAAGACCAATACTTTACTTAAAAATGATGCGTACGGGTTCGTACTCAAATTTTTTTCATTATTTATTTATAAAATTTTGGGTTTATTATCAAAAAAAGTTTATATTATAAACTTATCTATAAAATTTGTTTATAAAAAAAATTAAAAATAATTTTCACATAGCAATTCATAATATGAACGTTTCTTATTGTAATTATAAAAATTTGTGATTCGAATATAAAAAGTTTTGAATAGAAATTCCTACTTATCTTTAAGTAGTCAAACATTATTTGTTTTTAAAACATTATTAAAAATAAAAGCACAAACGTGGATATTGGATAACATGAACGTTACATGACTGATTACAATCCTTATAGTTACTATAATAATTATTTAATAATCACAATAATTCATGTAAACATATATGTTTTGTATAATTATATTTAATAAAAAAATGTAATGTATTCAAAATTTTAAATGACAAATTACTGATTTTAATAAATTAATATAACAAAACGTTTAAAATTATAATTAATGTGGCAAACTGAAAAAGTGAATAAACTCATATAACATTTTTTTTTTGGTGCTAATTACTTAAAAAAAGAAAAAAGGAAATAAATTCACCAAAATAAAAAAGAATTCATTGTTTTTTGTTGGAAAATAAAGAGGAGAGTTTAGGTACACAAATAAAGAGGAAAATAATACATACATATAACGAAACCAAGCCTACTTATTGCAAAGTCCAGGCGGTCTCGCTTTGTCGTGGTCCTCTAAACACACGAGAGAGAGGATCTCCGATTCCTATCCCTAATTCAGCAAAAGCATCTCCAATCGACCAATCGGAGGAAGATCAACGATCTGAGATTGAATCGATTTTGTTCTGGTTAGTTTCCAGTTGGTTGCTCAAATTTTAATGTTATTTCGTCTCTCGTTTTGGGATTCTTGTGTTTTGGCTTACGCCGGTTGATTCGTGGTGGTGTTTTGTGGTCGTATGATGTTTTCGGTTGAATTGGGTTCGGAAGTTTAAATTTTTTTTGTGTGGTAAAATGATTTTAATTTTATCAATTTGATTTTGCGTTTTAGGGTTTGTATTTGATTAGATCAGTGTGTTTGGATTAGTATGTATACAAAACGCATAAAAAGATTGAGACTTTGTGGATTATCGAGCTGAATTTGTTCTGACAATGTTATGATGATTAATTTGGATGCTTTGTTGAGATTAGTGATTCTTCTTTTAGATTTAAAATAATTGCTAAAGTGGACCGGCGAAACTAAAATGAACCTGGAAGTTTTGGATGATGCCGCTAAATAGGGTAATGGTATTTAGACCGTGGTTTTGAAGCCTGGGAATATGTTATAATGGTTTGTAAGAGGGAATATTTTTGGTGGCTTCTGGTCATGAAGATTGTTAGCTAAAAGCCTAAAATTCACTTGAAACAGCTTATTGTACCATCCATTCAATCGCTTAAATGGTTTTTAGATCAAGTATCATCGGTCTCAGTTTGTTTAACTTTTGTGATATATGTTTTCTTAAGGTATTGAAAAAACATCACCTCAAAAGTCACAAGCTTTAAGTTTGAAGTAATCTAATAAAAGCAGTTTGAAAATGGTTTTGTATATTGTCATTGGAGTCCTAAGTGTTCGGTGTTTGTTTGGTGATAATGGCTGGGAGCTGGCCTCGTTTTCCAAATGCATACACTGGGCACTACCGGTATATCCAGTGTGGTTGTTTCACTTGGGACACCCATTGCACTGGTTTTGAACTTCCCACTCATAAAGCTGTGTGGATTTGCACATTTTGCGGTTGTTTCTGAAACCAAGCCCCATTCACAGCATTTTGCGAAAATGTGGGATTTCTTTTTGTGTTAACCTTTCAGTGATAGTTTGAAAGACATACATTAACTGTAAATTAAAAAAAAATTTGCAAAGATCAAATAAGAGAATCACTTTAATTGCTAAATGCATTGAAAGCTTACTTGTCAAACAGTGAATTCCTGTAAACAGCCTAAGCAAACTTGGCTCTTTTCCAATGGACAAAGGAGTGACTCCTAGCCTCTTTGTTAATGATGGTTCGTTCATGGAAAGGTTCAGACAACTTCAACAAGAGAAGGATAAAGATAAGGGTTCCGCAGCAGACGAGTCTAGACCAAGTAAAGTTGTTTCAGGGACTTTGACTCCTACCACCACTGGTAAAACCAGTGCTGAACTGAAGGCTAATGATGCACGCAAGGTGGCCGCTGCTTCAGGTAGCAAACTTGCTTTCAGCTTGAAACAGAAATCAAAGATTGTTGCACCACCTGTTAAGTTAGGTGCAGATGAGGATGAAGATGAAGCAGATGCTGCAAATGTTGCAGCTGCTGCACCAACTAAACGGCAAAAGTTGGGTCAGCCGGATCCCGTAGAGGAATCATACAGACAAGTGGATGTTGGTAATTACTGCATATATGCATATCCTTTAACTTTCTTAATTGCAATTTAAGGTATTTCCATTTTCAGTTAATTTTTTAATAACAAAATTTGGAGCATCAATTATTTTTTTAATTTTGCTGCAATACTATTTTATTGTCCAGTAATTTTATGCATGTATTTATTAACTATGTAATTTTTTTCATATTTTCTTTTGTACAGAATCTATGGCAAGAATTGATTTCTTCATCCACTCTTGATGTTTTAACTGTTGAATTCTTAACTTCACTTTTATCATTCAAACTATTTTTCTGCCTTTTCACCCCATTGTGAACAGTTGTCTTATTCCCCACTTCCTCTTTCCTCATTAGTTTTCTTCCTTATTTTGTTTTAAAAAAAAGATCCTGCCCCTCATTCTCGTCTTTTGTTGAAGTTATATCACTTCGCCAATATGAAATTTTCTTTTGTGGGTTTTTTTTTCACCTGTAAGGCGAGTTGGAGTCTAGCCTTTTACTAGGTGTGATGGATTTCTATCATCCACAGAGCCTGTGGACTCTTTTTTCTTTCTATGTAGCGTGTGGTGCCATTTACCACTCTTTTTAGTCCACTAGTTGAGAATGGGAGGTGTTGGTACTTTCTGATTCTTCTATAATAATCAATTAAAACTTGACTGAAAGTGAGAGAGATAGAAGTGGCCGGTAAAAACAATTTAAGTAAATTGAAATTGTGCCTCCGGTGAATACCCTGTTATTGAGAAAATCATCTCAATAATTGTGTTCTCTACTCTTGAGTGGTGTGGATGAAAAGGACAAAACATTCTTGAATATTTCTTGTCTCATTAATGCAGCTAATTCCTTAAGTTCCTATCAACATTGGTGGAAAGAGATGTTCAATGAAAGAATTGGAATATGTGGCACCCCTGCTACAAGAGTAATTTGCATTCCCTTGTTCATGCTCTCGGTATTAATCAGTTTTATAAGTGATATGCAGCCCCACCTTCCCCAACTGATTCAACAGTGAAGATAGTTGCTGACAAACTAGCAAGTTTTGTGGCTAAACATGGAAGGCAATTTGAGCATATTACACGTCAAAAAAATCTAGGAGATACCCCTTTCAAGTAAGTACCCTATGAAGTTTCCACCTAATTGTTTTGTCTGTTATGTACAATCTGTCTGTTGGCATTTATGAAACGCAATCGGAGACTGATGTGGGGTAAGGTTCACTAAAGATGTAGGTTTTGGGTATCATTTTTTTTTCCTGGTTTGGCTCCTTCCATTTATGGTAGTTCATATGCTATATGCATTGGGGGTTTATTTTGTTTGCAGATTTTTATTTGACGAGAGCTGTTCTGATTACAAATATTATGAGTATCAGCTTGTTATTGAAGAGAGGGCCCTCCAACAGACCAGGGATTCACAAACATCTCGTAATGGTGGGTATTAGATTTCCAGTTCCCTTTTTTTGCCTTCTGTTTTAAAATAAAATTAAAAACAAATTTTTTTCCAAAACTATGCTTATTTGAACTGTATGCATGCATCAAGCTTGGTGGAGGCTTCACAATGAGTGTAGTATCTGGATTTGTGGGTGTGTATCTGACTGCACCATCTGTCTATGCTATTAGTATTTGGGGGTGAAAGTGTGTGCACTTGTCGCAAAAAAAATTAGGATTTTACTTTCGGTTGATCAATCAAAATTCACCCAAATAATTGTGCTGACATTGGTAGGGGGGAAACTTTTTATGCGCAATGTTGACTGTTCCTGCCTCGATTGTCTGATAACCTTGTCTGATTAACTTTTCCACTAATGATAATGTTGTGTTGATTTTTGTTCATTGCCTTTCATACCCTAGTAATACAACATATGTTTTAATTTGGTCGCTTCTTGAAATCTTTTCTGCTTTGATGGAACACTACTTGGCTTTTAGAAATACAACACTGTCAGATTGGTTGGATTTAATATATTCGAGGTCCTTGTGTGCCTAGGACTCCTAGTATTCTCTCAATATTAAGATTCAATATCCTTTTTGTGATTCATAATATGAAACCTGGAATGTGATCTTTGAAGATGCATCACTTATTGGCACTTCTGCTGAAACATTAGTTCGTTTGAGACTCAGATTCTGTGGTGTTAATGTGTGTAGGAGGTACTAGCATATCAGCTTCCAAATCCACTAGTAGTTCCCAAAGGTCTACTGTGAAGCATCTGAATTATCAAACTCCCGCCTCTGCTTTATATGATGCCACTGAGGGAAGGACAGGTAAATGATAACATCTTTTGATGCTTTCGAGTCTTTTTCCCCTTCAGTTTCGTATATGCCTATGCTTCAAGTTATGAATTTAATTGAAATTTTGTTATCTGGAGATGACAAACGAGATAAAATTGCTTTGTAATAGGGGTGCATAGTGTGCTTGTGGTTTACTTCCTAGAATCAAAATTTCTGCTGGATTTTCGTTTTTATGCACAAATTCCTATCTTGAAACATCTGTATGTCTCAGCTTGTCTATTTGTGCTGTGGTATTAGTTTAACTAAATGTTTTGGAGACATTTGATTGGCCTTACTGGTTGGTCGGAAATTTACTACTTGTATTTTCAATTATAGGTGAGCTCTCTGCACCAACAGGTGCAGATCCTATTGCCATGATGGAGTACTACGCGAATAAGGCTGCTCAGGAAGAGAGAAAGAGACAACCTAAACAATCAAAAGATGAAATGCCCCCTCCTGCTTCTCTTCAAGGTTCATTTTTGCTACTGATGGAACCAGAAGTTTCTATAGTTATTGAAACTTTCCCTATTTTAGCTCTAATTTTGGTTAGGATAGATGCACGTACATGGTCAAAATATTTGCTTTTCCTCACAATAAATACTTTTTTTTTTTGTCCCTTCACAGCACCTTCTCTTAAGAAAGGTCATCACATGGGCGATTACATTCCACAAGAAGAGCTGGAGAAGTTTATGTCTGCTTGTAACGACGCAGCTGCACAAAAAGCTGCCAAAGAAGCTGCAGATAGGGCAAAAATCCAGGCTGATAATGTGGGCCATAAACTCTTGTCGAAAATGGGTTGGAAAGAAGGTAGACCTTTTCTCTCTTATTATGATATTCAGAAAATAGAATGTTGTTTGAATTTGTTGCCGGATTTTCAGCGATCAGTCCTTTGTACTGTGCGCATGTGTTATTCAAAGGTAGAAACCTCATGGTGTAAGTGAATTTCAGGTGAGGGTCTAGGGAGCTCCAGAAGAGGAATTTCGGATCCAATAATGGCAGGTAATGTGAAGAAGGACAACCTGGGGGTTGGTGCTCAACAACCTGGAGAGGTGACTCCTGAAGATGATATATACGAACAGTATAAGAAGCGGATGATGCTTGGTTACCGATACAGACCCAATCCTCTGGTATTACCGAATTTTCCGTTCTCCTTTTGTGTAAGCCATGTTTGACATTAGGGTTTTGATACATTGTCTGAACTTTTTGGTTTGCAGAACAATCCGCGGAAGGCGTACTACTGAGAGATTGGTTACAACTGCCCTTGGACGTAATATTTGTGAGGTTGGTAGTCATAAGTTCATTGGAAGTTGAATGAATAACTTTATGGAGTAACAGAAGATTTGGATAGGATATTTTGGACAGAACAAATTTGTATCTCAAGTCTGTTTTGTGAATTAATAAAAAAAAAAACAATTTGTTTTCTTTAATTGTTGGTCGAATCGAATGTATTTATTGAGCAGTAAAGGTCATGTCCCTGTAGTGCCTAGTGGCTTTTCACCATATGCTCGATCGGGGTTCTTTCGAAAGCCCCGAATACTTTGAAATTATACAATATCTCCATAGGAAAGTTACCTGAATCCATAGTATGTACAGTTTAGATTCCCTCTAATAAACAGTCCATCGAAATTTGGGAAAACCTCCGGATATCATTATGGACGTCCCAACACGTCTGGACGTCCTCATTGTGTTGGGACGTCCTCATCTAAGACACGAACGTGAAACTGAGGGACGTCCGGACGTGCTTATCCAAGACACGATTGTGTAATTGAGTCGTCTGATCGTTTATTTTCGGAATTGAGTATACAGGGGATTTTTTAACAATAGACTGCTGAAAGCAACTCAATGGATCTTTGTTATAAATCTAATAGACTTTAATCGACGTTTGTTGATGGAGGCAATAAAAAAAACGTAAAAAGTAACAAGATTGATCACCGTTCAAGTTTTTGCCTATTAAGGTCTAGTTTGGGGTCTTGTTTGGAATTGTTTTTAATATGACTGAAACCGCTATTAGTGAAAATATTTGGGTTCCAAAAACACTTGAAGTGCTTCCTGCAACTGCAAGAAGAACTTCCAAATGAGCCCTAAGTATTTATACAATTTCATATATTCCGGCAACTTCCAAATCATAATTATTGTTAGGATCCAAATTACATTGAGTAGAGATATAGTTACCACTTGATGAGCATCGACACCACTAATTCTAGTTGAACGAGTTTAAATTTCAAAATCTATGTAGTAAAAAGATCATTAAATCATATTAGGCCTGTTGTGTGACTTAATAAACCTAATTAGTTTATACATTATGCTAAACTATCTCACTCTTACTGGACTTTTATTTAGTATACCTGAAACTGAAACTGAAACTAAAACCAGTGTGGGATATGGGGATCATGTGTAGGCAAGAATGAGAGATCCTAAAAGTGGGACAATGCGGACAAGTTTCTAACTATTTCAATCTTCAAATTTTAATTTTCAATTTTTAGTTTTCAATGTTTAGTTTTTTATTTGGTGACTATTTTCAATTTTAAAATAGAATCACGAAACTATTTGAAACTTGTTTGGTAATTGTTTGTAGTTTATGGTTTTCATTTTATGTGAAACTTGGAATGAAATTTGAATCCAAAAATATTTTGAAATTGGCTTGATTTTGAATTTAGTTTTTATTTTTTTAGAATTAAGACCCAAGAGTTATTTTATATATATATATATATATATATATATATCTTTTTTTAAAAAGGGGGCCAACTTGTGGTTTCGTCACACAATCCATCATTCTGGAGACCGAAAAGACTCACAAGGGCATTTCAGCCTCCTCCTGGCCACCATCGTACGATTCATCAGCACTAGGAATCGAACTCAGGACGTGATGTGGGGAATACGAGCATGTAATTTATTACCAATCACTGGCCACCCTGTTATGATAAGAAGATATTATATTGAAAGGAGAAGAAAAAGAACTAAAACTAAAATCGAAAGGGTTATTAAATAAAACTTGAGTTGGGTTGGGGGGCAAAATTCTCAATTTTTTCAAATCGATGATTTTTAATGCAAATCTCAACAATCTCACAGACCATTCTTTCTTTTTTCTATTTGTAACATGTTGAGCAAGTAGTGTCTCAACATCCAAGCAGCTATGACCTTCCCATAAAGGAAAAAGGTTGACTTTTTTTTATGGGTAAAGAGGTTGACTTTCGTGACAACCAGAACCAGGTACGTACACTTCTTCCCCACCGTTGGCGTTTTATTTTTCAGGTCAGCTCGTGCGTTGAGAAAAATTCTTTCTCGATCTTCTCCTTTCTCCACTTAACCAATATTGAATACCAATTTTGGTCAACTAAGTCTAAGACATCTAATACCTATGAGGACATTTCAGGCCAACCGTACGTTGGTCTTTTTTAAAACATTTATTAAGGGATTACAAAGGAGTTCAATTTGAAATCTCTTTGAGTTTTGACATTGAGAAGAGAAATATCACTAACTCAACAACTAGTTGATATATAAACTAGTAACATGTCAAGACCGGAACAAGTTAGCTCCTTTAGACTATAGTCTAGTGCAATCATGGTTCGAAAGTTAATTACAATACAATATCTTAAGATCTCAGGGATTAAAAAAATTGGGGTTATCCACCATTGGATTTTAATCCAAATGATGGAGAAGAAAGTACAACAACAAATGTTAAATGACCACCTACCATGGGATTAAGGAGATAATTAAATATACATCCAATTTTATCATTAGTTATTAGGTTTGATTCTGAAATTTATGCTTATCACTCTAAGTTCGTTGACTTTTGATCACCTAAGCAACTTTACTATTTTGATGATGATGAGCCAGACTAATTTTACAGATAAGCTTAGTATTTCGTGCGTTAAATATATGAATTGTTATATGATCTTAATGCTCCTGACTTTGGATAATTTCTCTCTTTGTTTACACTACTTGAAATTTGGACAACGGGCATTGAATTACCTCTTTTAACTTTCAGTTTTTATGATTCATGATTATATTAGTATATTTAGACTCTTCTTGTTAGTGTGCTTTGGACCTGACCAGAGGTTTTTTTTTTTGGAAACTTAACCAGAGGTATTATATATGAAAGTTTTGGTTTGATTTGGTTAGCATGTTACACTCTCCTACTTTGCCATCCTTTGGCACTCTTACTTGGGGACTGGCG
Organism: Pyrus communis; assembly: GCF_963583255.1. Lineage (NCBI taxonomy): Eukaryota > Viridiplantae > Streptophyta > Magnoliopsida > Rosales > Rosaceae > Pyrus > Pyrus communis. Next base: position 477,682 of record NC_084807.1, on the reverse strand, counting down.
AAAATGGGTATGTTCATGAAGATCAACTGATGAGGAAACTTCATCTCTAATGGTATTCCAATGACATCCCCTTTGATTTATAATGTTAGAGCTAGAAGTAAACACTAGCATGAATTTAGGGATTGAGGGGAGGAGGTTGATGTTTAGGTCGAGTGGCTGCGTAGTAATATTAGACTATTTCACATCTAACTGGATAATCTAGATGGCAGGTTTTTATTTGGCTGGACCGCAGTTTTGTATTATGTAGATGGATTAGACCCAAACTAATATTGCAAAAGTCAACTGGAAGTATTAAATTTGTAGAATAAGATCGAAAGATAAGTGACCATAATTTTCTTGAACTTTGGGGCAGGTAATGTACCCTTTTATTTTTATATTCAGGGTCACATTTCCATCAGCTAGAAAAAGAAGTGCATAATATACCTGATATCGTTCATATTCTTATCTTGGTGACAGGATCACGTATCCATTTTAGTGGCCTAAAAATGTGCTTATCGATCGCTCAACTCAAGGCAAAGGAGCAAAAAGTGCTTATCACCACCAACATAAGAATATGAAATATATCTTCTGTACTATATATATGCGCATGCGCACTTCTTTTTTTAGCTGAATAACTAGCCTTGTATAATTTTAGTTTATTCGTGAGCAATGTCTGTGGCTGTAAGACGAAGGGATTTGTATGATATTATTTGATTGAGAAAGAAATAGGGAGAGAGAGTGAGAGAGATTTCAAGTGCCAAATAAAATAATGGGTGTAATATGAAAAAACAGCTAACCTATCATCATCAACTGATGCAAGGAATTTCAATAATTGAGCTTGCAGAATGTGCACACAGAGGCCAGAGATCAACTTGCATGAAACAAGTTACAAGTTACAAGTTACTATCAGGTGGAGTCTTAGTTTAATAATGTAATCATATGTAGAGAGAAATTTACAAATGTATAAGACACCACAATAACGATGAACTTGTTTCATATAAGTTCATTACAAATAGTGGATAACAAAATACCACAAAATTGGTGGTTATTGTTGAGAAAGAATCATAGGTGCCATTGGTGGGAGGCTGATTTCTAAATTAGTTTTGAAGAGGGTGCGATAATCTTCAGGTTGATTATGTTCTCACTTTCCATAAGTGGCTACAAAACACCTCACTAATGCTCAATGACTAAGTTAGTGCACTCTTCTTATCTTTTTTTTTTTTTTTTTTTTTTTTTCAGAAGGGAAAATAAAGAAAAAGTTAGTGCACCTCCTAGAAAAGAAATCTGCAAGTTACCACTTGATTTTGTTATTTCAGTTATATTTGTTCCACTAATTTTGTTTATCACATAACTAAAAGGAAGAACACGATCGGCACAGATCAAGATATTAATGAGAATGAAAGGACAGGTAAACAGACAACTCATCCTCCATTGATCTTAATTACGTAGGTTAGAATATATAACTTTTGGGACAAATGCTTTATGCTTGTTCTTTGTCGGTTCTCTTTCTACTTGAGCTTTTAATCATAAGCTTTTTAAAATTGGATCGATGCTTTCGTGACGCATGACAAACCCTTGAGTCAAGCATCTCCTACTCCTATATATTATGTCTAGGGTTTATCGAACCCTTCCCTTTCTTCAGGGAACAATTCTCGGGTAGGCATCAATCACAGCTGAGAGAGATCGATGATTATTTGAAAGGGAAAGTAATTTGCAAGCCAACGTAAAGACAACTTCAAAATTGGTGAAACCAATGTCATTTTCACTTTCGAATTTTTCTTTCATTCGTTCTTCTTTTGTTTCTTCCTCCTCCTTCCCATCACCCTTCATCCGCATCTCTTTATTCATTTTTTGCTCACCATATACTTCTTATTTATCAACAACACAAACAAATGAAAACTGAAAAAATAAATGACAATCGAACGAGTCTCAGCTTTTAATCTTTGTTGATAATGTCTATATTTACATGTATGGGTGCTCTAGAAAAATCATGTTATAAGTTGTTTTTAGTAATTTTTGTAGATATAATCATGAGAATTAAGAAAACGATTAATTTTTATTATGATATTGTGAGATTAAAATATGTAAGTCACAACTGAACAGACAGAGGGGCATACCCACTTCAAATTTGAATATGCATAATTAATTTGGTTTTAAAAGAAAAAAAGAAATGTTTTACATAAGTCATTGTTTTACACAGTTATGACTTTCTCCTAATACCCGGAGAGGGTGGACTTTTTACATAAGTCATTGGATTGGAGTGATTTTCGGCAAAAAAACAAATGGATGGAGTGATGGGGTCGGTTGAACAAAAAATTGACCAGAAATCACGAGCAAAACGTGATCATTTGTTTAAGTGAAAATATATGGTTCCCAAGTACGAGACATTGCTTTCGTTAACATCGTCAACCAACCAAACAGCCATCGGCCATGTGAAATCGATTAATTAACTAACTAATTGTGGATTACAGAAAGTTTTCAGCAACCACGAGTCAATATCTTTCGTTAATCGAATGGCCAGGATTATCTCCCTTGTCGGGATTAGGGTTTATACAGCTGGGAATTGAAAACTTCTTTGACCAACACCGTTTTCCTCCCTGTCCTATTCTTCTTACACAATGTAAACTCATTTGTATAATACAAATCAAGAAAGTATGTCCAGATTAATAAATAATACTAAAATACACATCTTCCTTAATTTTTAAGAAAGAAAATGCTAACTTCTTTGGAAATTTGAAGGGCCACGTACATTTTTTAACCCAAAAATTACATGAAATTTCATTAATAAACAAGGGTCATAAACCGCTATTGTTTCTTCTCAAAATAGGGGTCAAAAGACAAGGCTTAGATTGATACAAACAACCCTTAGGAGAAGGGTTCCAGCCACACCAGAACAGGAGACAATAGGGCACTAGATTACATGAAATCAATGAGCAAAATAATGATTCGAAAGGAAAACCCACTCACTAGAAGTTGAACACCGAAGGATCTGTTACGAACATTAGTTATCAGTGCCATAAAGAGACCAAGAGTAGCAGATGCCATACAGCCATACAGGAGCAAGGTTCATCCACTAAAACATCCTCCCCGCATCTTTAAGTCTTTAGAACACCAAATCAGAATACATCCATCTCGTCCACTTCGACTTCTCCTCCTCAACGAACTAGATATGACAAAAATAACCGTCCAAACTAACATGTTAAAAATTTTAAAGTGCAGCATTGGAAAAGCAATTTAGCATATATTAAATGGTTTTACTCTTTGTAAACTCTTACAACTATTTGGCTACGTAGATGGTTAAGTGAAGAGTATATTTTATATTATATATTTAACCCTATTTTTAGTATATTTTGGTTATTATTTAGGAAGAATTTTGATACTTTGAATTATATTTTCAAAATAGGACTTTTGACTTCCTTTAGAGCAAAACATGGTCAAATTGATGAATTTTGGAGTAATTCTAGTTGAAGGACGTTCATGAGTCAGTTAGTTTGATCATATCAAAATATCAGATTTTTCTACCAAGCGATGATTTTCTGGAGATATAATAAAGGAACAATGTGCGGCGCTGAAATAGTAACGTTTTAGGCTTGAATTGTGTTTTTGGAGCCCAATATGACCTCGGATGGTCTCGTGGCCTTCTGGAGATGTGTTTGGAACATCCTGATCTTTAAAACAAGCTATCTTGGGTCGGATTTGGAGAAGATTTGAGGCTAAAACGTGGCTGGACAGTTTCTGTACAGATTTTCCTAGCTTAATTAGGACTCTATTTTCTAAGTTATTTTATTTTATTATTTGGTTTCCTAATGGGAGAAAAAGACTAGGGTTTGTGCGATAGCTAGAGGGGATTTTAAGGCTTTTGCCGTTCTTAGTTTTTGGGTGACGCTTTCTTTTATGCAAGTTTGGAAACAGAGAGTAATTGCTAGGGTTCTTGGAGATTTTCTACTTTAAGGTATTTTCATTCTCTTAATAATATTTTCTATGATTTTAATTATGAATAGCGTAATTAATTCCTTTTGCTAGGATGAAACCTTGAGCCTTAGCATGAATATGTGATTTTTATTTAAATGCTTATGATTATTGCATCCACACTTTGAATTATTAATCACCGTGATTAAAACTATCTAATTGTCTTAATGCCTTATCACCGTTAGGATCTTTAGAAAAGTAATTTGATGTAATTTTGGTTGGAAGGTTCCCTAAAATTGACACTGGTTTCTTGTGGTTAATAATTGTAATTTCACTTAAGATGAACACCACGACTTAAGGGTTGCATAGTTTTTCAAAGGGTTTTCATAAAACTTAATGAGTATCTCATGTTCATATTTGATCCGAACGTCCGGACGGATTGCATGTTAGATATACGTTCTATGTTGGAGGTTTCAAGTAGGATATATAGTAGGAAAACCTAACCTTCAAAGTGACATGTGTAGATCATAAGTAATTGGTAAAAATGTATAGGATTGCTAAGTGATGGTGGAATCCTAGTGCTTTTATAAATTTATATTTTAAAAATTGTTTCCTTTTCTTTCAGATTTAATATTGCAGATTGTTTTATTTTTATTAATTAAATTCGTTTTATTAAATTAGGTCATAAAAATCAATCATCTCAACTTTCTGTTTTATAATAATTAATTGGAATTTGGTTTGCTTTGAATTATTTGAATTATTTAATAATCCATGTGGATAACGACCTTGCAAGAACCATTTATACTACAATATCCTTGTCATTCTTGCAAGTATTATAGGATTTTTTTTAATCCGTTTACATGTGTGGTAAATTCCCTATCATTAAGTTTAGTACATATCGGTGTTGATTAGTAGCATATCCCTTAACTACCAAATTCTAGTAATCTTGTAGCAAGTTCATCATAAATAGTTGACTCCATTTCGTACTTAAAATAAGTTAACTTGCATTGTAGGGGTTTTCAAGACATACTAGCTCTTTTGTTTTATTCTCTCCTCTTGTGATATTGCTCGTATAAATAACAAGAAGAATTAAAATTGGATCATTTTTAAATTGTCCTTATGTTTACAAGAATAATTAATGAAAGGATTTTTTTTTTTTTTTTTTTTAGTCAAGATACTGAGAGTTGGAAAAGATAAAGTTTTAGACATAAATAAATGAGTAATGCTATTCATACCATATTTCTATACCACATTAGATGGCATCTGATGTGGACAGCGACATCATTTGAAAAATTTACAAAACCCAAAGAAGGAAGGAGAAAGACTCCTCGTATACCACAATCATCATTTAATTAACTAGTTTTTCTTAATTATTAGTTTATTAAATAATGAACTAAATTTAAAAATCTGATTAATTCAAATGATGTTGTTGTCCACATCAAATGCCACCTAAGATGGTACGAAAATGTGGTACAAAAACATGATATGAATAGCATTAGTCTAAATAAATCGGTTTGATTGTCCTTTTTTTTAGTCAAGATACTGAGAGTTGGAAAAGATAAAGTTTTAGACATAAATAAATGAGTAATGCTATTCATACTATATTTCTATACCACATTAGGTGGCATCTGATGTGGACAGCGACATCATTTGAAAATTTTACAAAACCCAAAGAAGGAAGGAGAAAGACTCCTCGTATACCACAATCATCACTAAAATTTGCAATTGGAACCATTAGATTGTTTAATCATTCATTTGAACATCATTTGATTCATTTTCACGAAAAATTATTCGAATAAAAATTTATTTTTTCATTTAAATGTGTAAACAAATCAACAATTTATCGTAAATATGCTATTTAGTACATATATATCTTTGATTTATTTTCAAATTCAAATTATTTAAAAGAAAATTGGAGTTGCTTATATGGATAAGTCCAAATGATTGGATAAGTCCAAATGATGACTTTGCTTAGAAGAAACTTCCAAATTTTCTCCGTATATTGATATTATTTTAATTATTTTTGAACATTAATATTATTACTTTTAATAAAAAAAAAAAATAAGGCCAATTTTTTTTTGTAGTCCCTGTGGTGACACACCACTTTTAATGTGACTCTTGTGGTGAAAAAACTATTAATTAAACTCTCGTGGTGAGCCGTGTTAGCAATTCAGGTTCAAATTCAAAGTTTCGTTAGTCTTCCATTAAATAAAATCATGTGACTATCACATGTGGATCTGTCAAAATTAAATTTACTTATTTTAGAAAATAAAAATACAAAAACATGATTGAATTAAAATAAAATTACAAATAAAATATTAAAAAACAAAAAAACAAAAAAAACCTAGCAGTTCCCGTATCTTATCTCAGGCTCCCAACCACCGCCATAGCTACTAGTGGACCTCCTCCACTGTCACTAACCATCACCCCAATTTGATAGCATATGTATCTCAACCTATATAATGTAGAAAAATCATATATGCACAATAATAACTTAAAGAGTTAAAGACAATGGGTGAAATGCAATACATATGCATTCAAACAGATGAAGGGCATTGTAGAGTTAAGACAATGGATGAAAGGCATTGCAGAAAATTCAATCTTCAGGTCTGCCCTCCACATATGAACTTCAAGAGCATAAGAAAGTTAAAGAATTAAAATTCAAAGAAGATTAAAAAATTTTTTTTGAAAGGTTGTGCACTCGCTGACTAGGACCTGCATAAAATCACATTACCAATTAAAGACAAAACTAAAAGGCATATGCATTCAAATAGGTACCAATTGATACAAGAATGAAAATTCAAGTAAGACTAAGACTCTAACTCATGATCAAAGACGTGTTGGCATTAAAAAAAAAAAAAAACAATGGTATATTAGAAGTATTAGGATTTCCACACAAAATTAAATCATACCTAATAAATTAGGCGCGACTTCACCTTCACCTCTTTTCCTAGCCATTGACGTGGTTTTACAGGTTTAGTTTTAGTCTTCGCGTTCAAGCTTCTTCATTTTTTTCTTCTATAAAATCTAATTTCAGTTAAACCCTAAATTATACTATATGTCCATTGAATAAGATGTAATTTGGATTGAAATGACGAATTTGACCCTTCATGTGATAGTCACATGAGTTTATTTAACGAAAGACTAACGTAAATTTGGATTTAGACCTCAATTGCTAACAAGACCCACCATGAGAGTTTAATCAAAAGCTTTTTCACCACGAGGGTCACTTCCAAAATAGCGTGTCACCACATGGATCATGAAAAAAAATTAGGCCAAAAAATAATGTCAACCACAATGTCACTGATCAGTGCTAGGCAGTCGGCCTTCCAATTTATATTCAACAAAGACCTTTGGAACCGAAAATTTGAATAGGTTGACGAATAAATTAGATTACACAGTTCCATTAATGCTGCGTGAAAGAAAGGTAACAAGTTATCGGTTCTCAGCTGTATTTGTTTGAATGTCTTAGTCCTGACCAAGTATGTGTGTACGTATAAAAGGGGTAACTTCATGGACCCCTTTTCTTTTCAAGTTCAAATTAATGCGGCTACAATACGGATTAAAAAAGAAAATTGAGATTTCACTTGTAAATTTGATTTGTAATTAATACAAAGATTGACCCAACTTTTTAAAAGTACTTTCTATTTCTTTGTCTATGTTGCCATCCATTAACCTATAAGAATTAATTAAAATTCTTAACTTATGCATTCTTATCTACGTATAACAAAAAAGAATCGAATCATTTGACACCACTATCTACGTAAGAAAAATATTTAGCATCATTATCTACTATAACAAAAATATTGTAACTAAACTTTGTCTAGTTTTAGTAGTTATTTTCTTATAGCAAATATGAAATTGAGAACAACAACATCATAAAATACATTATGTTATAAATGTCATAAAAAACATTAAACAAAAGCAAAATCTAAGGAGTGAGACAAAATTGAGTAACTAGGATAATACAGTCATGAAAACAAAAATTTCAAGTTTTTGGGGCTTCCCTAAAATATGCTAAGGCTTTTGGGTTGATAAAAAAATTTCTACAACATTACAAACTATAACGATTAAGAATGATTGGGGAATACTAGTTCATAGTTTAGTGAAATTTCAATCGAAATCTACTCCACTGACATGATTGACTAAACGATCATTGTTTTCATTAAAAAAATTAACGTTCATAAGATTTAAATATAGAATTTTCTTCAACAAAAATGAAGAGTAAATGCCGATATATCGAATGATCATTTCAGCCTAACTTTTACTTCAATGGACCACAAATGGGAATATTTTCCTAATAGCATTATATGTCATTCGGATTCCCATTTGAAGCTCACTTTACTTAATCAATCCGTGGGCACAGTAGCCACCTTTTGGCACATAAAAGTGCATCAATGGAATTAAATAAACAAAGTAATCGTTATCGTTTTCCAAAAAAAAAAAAAAACATAGTAATCGTTATCATTAATATTTTGACAAGCAGGATAAAACATAAGTAGATGGATTAGTGAGCTAATTAATCTCAATTAAAAGAACAATGAAATCATTTGAATGAGCAGTCCTGACTCCTGACCAAAGAGAAGAGATGAATATGCATGCACCTATTAGTGTCTCTTTCTATATACCAAAGAACAGAAGGGGTGAGTTTGGTAGATTATAAGAAAAATGAATGAAAATGGCTTGAAAATTTTGAATTTTAACGATAAGGACAAAATAAAGGGTAAAGTGAATAGTATCAGGATTGACTTTTAAGTGTAAAAATATGATCTTTCGTTAAAATGAACAGTACTGAGAGTTTTTCATTAAAATTCCTTAGATTATACGTTTACAGTGGCCCACGGTACGGTTTTGGTTTTAGACTTTTAGCCTTACAGTTTTAGACTCGAGAAGAGTCGCTTGGTCCATAAGCAAAGCACCCTATACTAATTAATGTTGGATCCAAAGTTTTATGGATAACATTGTTTTCAAAATTAAAGAAAACTGTTCTATATCTACTCATATATCTTAAATTTTGTTGTATGCTTACCATATATCTAATCATTTGTCACATGTCCTTTTACTTAAATTTGGTTAACTTTAACAATAAATGTTATTTTTTCAGACTTGGTTCTGATTTCTCTATATTTTTTTTAAGAATACCGAGCCAGACTCTTCCCCTACCCATACAGAATAGAACATGCTAAGCCAAATCTTCTTCATGTAAAACCTACTTTATTTTGATTGGGAAAATCGTACGGTTTTCTGAAACCATATACTACGGCTCGAATCCACAGTCAATCCTATTTCCATTATTTTCATATCTATAATAGTGTGAAAAGAAGACTTGACTCTAAGTTGTTTAGGAATAGTGGCGTTGATTTTCGTCTTTCTATAATAGCATCATTATCTACTATAACAAAAATATTGTAACTAAACTTTGTCTAGTTTTAGTAGTTATTTTCTTATAGCAAATATGAAATTGAGAACAACAACATCATAAAATACATTATGTTATAAATGTCATAATAAACATTAAACAAAAGCAAAATCTAAGGAGTGAGACAAAATTGAGTAACTAGGATAATACAGTCATGAAAACAAAAATTTCAAGTTTTTGGGGCTTCCCTAAAATATGCTAAGGCTTTTGGGTTGATAAAAAAATTTCTACAACATTACAAACTATAACGATTAAGAATGATTGGGGAATACTAGTTCATAGTTTAGTGAAATTTCAATCAAAATCTACTCTACTGACATGATTGACTAAACGATCATTGTTTTCATTAAAAAAATTAACGTTCATAAGATTTAAATATAGAATTTTCTTCAACAGAAATGAAGAGTAAATGCGGATATATCGAATGATCATTTCAGCCTAACTTTTACTTCAATGGACCACAAATGGGAATATTTTCCTAATAGCATTATATGTCATTCGGATTCCCATTTGAAGCTCACTTTACTTAATCAATCCGTGGGCACAGTAACCACCTTTTGGCACCTAAAAGTGCATCAATGGAATTAAATAAACAAAGTAATCGTTATCGTTTTCCAAAAAAAAAAAAAAACATAGTAATCGTTATCATTAATATTTTGACAAGCAGGATAAAACATAAGTAGATGGATTAGTGAGCTAATTAATCTCAATTAAAAGAACAATGAAATCATTTGAATGAGCAGTCCTGACTCCTGACCAAAGAGAAGAGATGAATATGCATGCACCTATTAGTGTCTCTTTCTATATACCAAAGAGCAGAAGGGGTGAGTCTGGTCGATTATAAGAAAAATGAATGAAAATGGCTTGAAAATTTTGAATTTTAACGATAAGGACAAAATAAAGGGTAAAGTGAATAGTATCAGGATTGACTTTTAAGTGTAAAAATATGATATTTCGTTAAAATGAACAGTACCGAGAATTTTTCGTTAAAGTTCCTTAGATTATACGTTTACAGTGGCCCACGGTACGGTTTTGGTTTTAGACTTTTAGCCTTAGAGTTTTAGACTCGAGAAGAGTCGCTTGGTCCATAAGCAAAGCACCCTATACTAATTAATGTTGGATCCAAAGTTTTATGGATAACATTGTTTTCAAAATTAAAGAAAACTGTTCTATATCTACTCATATATCTTAAACTTTGTTGTATGCTTACCATATATCTAATCATTTGTCACATGTCCTTTTACTTAACTTTGGTTAACTTTAACAATAAATGTTATTTTTTCAGACTTGGTTCTGATTTCTCTATATTTTTTTTAAGAATACCGAGCCGGGCTCTTCCCCTACCCATACAGAATAGAACATGCTAAGCCAAATCTTCTTCATGTAAAACCTACTTTATTTTGATTGGGAAAATCGTACGGTTTTCTGAAACCATATACTACGGCTCGAATCCACAGTCAATCCTATTTCCATTATTTTCGTATCTATAATAGTGTGAAAAGAAGACTTGACTCTAAGTTGTTTAGGAATAGTGGCGTTGATTTTCGTCTTTCTATGAGGAAAGGCGAAACATAATCAACTTGAATTATCTCATGTTCTCTCCCCCCCCCCCCCCAACCCCAAATGGATAGAAGTAGATAAACTGGAATTAATTCTAACTCCAACATTGAAAAAAAAGTAAAAGGTCTCGAGAATAAAATGGTCCTATTTGACTACTATACATTGCTAACATCAGAAAATAGAATAATTGAGAAAAAAAAAATTAACAAGAGTTAAGCGAAATGACACATGACAAATAATTAGGTGTATGGTGAGCATACACCATATTTATGATAGTGAGCAAAAATGCTCCCAAAAGATAAAACTTAAACTTCCAAAGGATTAAACAACATAAAATATGGTTAACGCTTATGTCCCCTCATAGGGAAGAGTTACTTGTCCCCCTATTTACGATTAATGAACTTTACTATTCAAACATCATAATCGAAACCATTTATTCTCTTTAATATCATCTAAGTTCGTGTATGTAAAAATTATTCAATTTTAAGATATTTTAGTTATTCATGTGCAAAAAACAAATGAACGATTCGTCATAAGAATGCTATTTGTTACTAGAACCGTCGATTAGAATTTAAAATGTATGAATAACTAAACATGTATACTTCTATTTAATTGTTAGTGCATAAGTATTTTTATAAGAATATAAAACATAGATGAAAAACTAACAATGGAAACAATAAAAATATAAAAAATTGATCACGGGATACTTATAACTAGTGAAAAATTATACCTATTCAAAATTTGGGACCAGAATAAGTTTGGCAAACTTCAAATTAAATTAGATCAGAAATTTAGGTTCTCTAGATACACTCCAATTTTTCTCCCATTTTTTTAGAAATGTTCCGATTGGGAATTCTTGAATTTGGAACAAAATTTTCAGGTTGACATTAGAATCTCCAATCCAAGTTGCACCACACTAATATACGGTGGTGCCTGATAAGCGAGCTGGTCTAACCGTCCCAACTAATTCTTTTCTCAAGCAATTTTTTTTTTATAACGGTATCACCACCATCTAGTATTATTAGTTTACCTATTTTACTATACATATTTCATTTGGTAATATTATACTCTAAAATATAAATTTTGCGAGTAGTAATCCATCAAGATTATAACACACTAGCCTTCATGCACACGCTCACGCGCTCAAAATCATATTTCAAATTATGCAAGGGTAAATTGGTAATTTAGCTATAAAAATCTGATCTCCGCTGGGCTGCACTGTTCATCACAACTCTGACTTTGTATATAATAGATAGATAAAGAAATTAATAACCCAAAAATTGTAACATACTCCAAAAAGCTTCCCTTGGAAATGGAAACCCTAAACCATCAAGGCCCAGTATTTGATGCTTGAGGACACAGGGTAGATCGGTCAACTCAAGTGCTGACGTGTAATGGATGCCATCGTGCCCCCGTGGCATTAGGATAATAAAATTAGAAACAAGGGGTAGTTATGGAACATCTTCAGTACATATATGTCGATGCAAAGGATGTAGTCGGAGATGAGATAGGAGGAGACATTATTACAAGATGCTTGGTAGTTTTGTTGTTAATCCATCTCTAAAGCTTCTCATCTCATCTGTGTTTTCTGGAGGAGACTGTTTGGTTGCTGGCTCAGATTCAGAAAACAAACATCATAGGTACTTGAATTGTTCAAACTCAAATCCTACAACCTCTTTATCCAAAAAAAGAAAATAAATAAATGAACTCAAATTTTCCTCTTTTGTGTTTGTTTTTTATTTGTTATTGTTTCCCAATTCATGTTGTTTCTTAAAGAGGAATATTATTGCAGGAACAAAAAAACATAAAGATTCTCAATTGCTGGAAGTAGAAAGTTCAGAGAGTTCATTTCCAGCTACAGAAGTTCAAGTAATCTGAGGTTTGTAATCTAAATTTTCAATCTTTCGAGTAAGATCAAACCAACATGCCAAAAGGGTTTTATTTATTTATGTTTTTGGATTTATTTTGGTTATTTTTCTTGGTTTTTTGCAGATTTATCTTCGGTTTAGATCAAATCAGAAGTAGATCTTATCTGGGTTTTATCTGAAAAAGCCAAGTTTGGTGAATCTTGAAGCAATCCAAGTGTTGCAAAACATTTGAATTTTCAAGAAATTAAGATTAACACAAAAGAATCAGATATGAGCAGTCTTTTATACAAATACAATCCTAATTTTAAGGCCTCAGAGGGAGAGCTGAGGAAGAACCACACTGCGGAGTTCATGGATTCGAATATTTTCCAGCAACAGCAGAGCTCCAGCTTAACGCGGTATCGGTCAGCTCCAAGCTCATTTCTGATGGAGCATATGGATAACAATGGCGGCGGCGGAGGAGTTGAGGATTTGCGGTATCTTCAACCGTCGAGCCCTGAAGTCGAAACGGTGCTAGCCAGATTCATTTCTTCATGTAATGAACCAGATCACCATGACAATGGCGTGCAGCATCATCAATTTGAAATCGAAGAGAGGCCGGTGAATGTGAAGGAAGAGGCAGGGGACTCTGTTTCTAATCACAATAATGGTTACCCGAATTCTACTCATATGATGTACCAAGCTCCTCAAGCTCAACAAGTTCATGGTTTAGATAGCAGCTCCTTTGCTGCAGTCAACTCTACCGTAATGGAGAATTCAATGATGCAATCGAAAATTGGGGTTGGAAATCGGTCTAATCTTGTTAGACAAAGTAGCTCTCCGGCTGGATTCTTCCCTAACTTGACCGTTGACAATGGTATACTAATATTTTTGTTACCTATTTCTTGGCTGCTCTCTTGGTCGCATGTTCTATATATGCTATGTAAATATATAGATATCTTTGTTAAAATGCTGACTGATTTGTAAAGCGGTTTAATTCAGAAAGTTATGATTTATGTTGGTTTTGGTTGCCGATTCTTTGCATAAACTTGCCCGAGAATTCGATTTACGGTTAACTGAATGGATTAATGTTAAGTTGCAAATGATTAGAAAAGTTTGAATTTGGAGGGTTATTGTCACTTGCTACTTTAGATAAAGAAAAATTTAGTAAATAATTAAGAGGTTGGTTATGGATTTGATGACATTTCAATGATTGTTTTGAAATTTTGTTCTGGTTCCTCTAGTAATTTGTATTTGTTTGATTGAAAAACAGGCTTCAATGTGATGAAAGACTCGACGGGATATCGCGCAGGCAATGGTGTAAGTGGAGAAGCCAGTCCATCAACTTCTAGGTTGGGTAATCAACTGAATTTCTCATCTAGGCCATCTTCATACTCACATCGTATGCCTCGGATTGCTGAAAATGAGAATGGGAACTCGGGAGAAGGTAGCCAACCGCAACCGAATCATGGTTTAGGAGATGCTAATGGTAGCAATTCACATTACCACTCTAGCTTTCCAAATGATTCATGGGAGAATTCTTCATTTAATGACCTCAAAAGAGCCAGGGACAATGACGGGAACAAGTTTTCTACTTCGATTGCATTCAAATCACAGGTAGGCTTTGCACTTTTTCTGTAAACTACATTTGTTCTTCAATTTTGACTTGGCCATCTGCTTGCTTATCATATTAGTAATGTTTGTTTTTCTATGATCAGAACAATGATTTGGGAAACCACAATCACGGTTTGACTCAACATTTGAGCTTGCCTAAACAATTTGAGATGCCTGCTATGGAGAAGTATTTGCAATTTGAAGATTCTATTCCTTGTAAAATTCGTGCCAAAAGAGGCTTCGCCACTCACCCACGAAGCATCGCAGAGAGGGTAAATCTTCTTTTATTTCATTAGTCTTATAGCTGGTTTACACTTCACATGGATTCAGTAGCATTGCTACATGTTATATTTTCCAGATTATATCAACTCCATGATTGCGAATACTATGAATTTCAGATGAGAAGGATGCGGATTAGTGAAAGAATGAAGAAATTGCAGGATCTTTTCCCGGACATGGACAAGGTATTTGCTACTCACCATTGTAGTCGTTGTCTTGAATGCTTGAAATTGATCGAGTCTTATATGTTGTATTCTTGGCAGCAAATAAACACGGCAGAAATGTTGGACTTGGCGGTTGAGTTCATAAAAGACCTTCAGAAACAGGTTAAGGTAAAGTTGCAGCAAATGAAAAATAAATCTTGGAATAATCTACACGAATTTCGACCAACTATTTCTTCCCTCTAAAGTGTTACCTAACTTTGAATGCAGACCCTCAAAGATACGAAGGCGAAGTGCAGTTGTTCGAGCAAACAAAAATAGAATCGATGCAAATTCATGTGCGCGGTTTGTTCATGTAAAGGTAGCAGTTGAAGATCGGAGAGGAAAGGGAAAGCGATTTCTTTTTTGTTTTCTGGTCTATTTCACTTGAGAGACAGTAGTAGAATGGTAGGATGTATTCTGGGTGTGGAATTTTAACCTGTTTCATGTTAGCTTTTAGGCTTCTGTTGTCAAGTTCTTCATGATGTAACAAAAGCACAATAAAAACTTAGCTCAAAGCACTTGTCCAAAGGATGAGTGAGAGTCCAGAAGTGAATTAAGATTACGGTGTGTTATGGTTCGATCCTTCCAACGTAAACTAAAAAAAAAAAAAACGAAAAAAAAAAAAGGAAAATAGCGCGATTTGGTTATAGTTAATTTCTGTTACTAGCATCGCTACAGTTTAATTCTACTACCTAACCTGGAAACAAAAGCAGCAATAAGACCACCAGCTGCAACAAGGCAACATTTTATGGCTTGTGAAGTTTCATTTCCAGAAGCAAAATCAATGACCAGCACCCAACATTGTTGAGGGGGTTTGATGCTTTAGATTTTCAAATTTTTTGGTGTAAAAGAAAGAGATTTTTTGGATCAATTTTAAAAAAGAAACGCCTTCCCATATTTACTATTGACTTTTTTCAATTGCCAAACTACCAAGTTAATTGCTATTTTCTTTTACATGCTACTCAATTTGGTTACATGAATGCAAAACCGAGGCTTTCATTTTAGAAAATTCTTACTTGGCGTGCGACTGTGATTAAAAATTTAATATTCTGCATATCTATCGTGAGATGAATTTTGTTGCCGATGAGTTAGCCAATATAAGCCTACCTCATCCTTTGGCTTCGGTTTATTTTGAGCAAAGCTCCAACTTCTTATAAGCAATTATTATTGTCTGATATTTTTAGAATCTCTCTATCTCGTGACATTATTTTGTAATTTTATTTTTTTTTCAGGATTTGAGCCCCTTTGTTTAACCACAAAAAGAAGATTAAAACTAAATTGTTAATGACTCTAAACTAGAGGGGTGTAAAGTGTTCCTAACCTAATTTTTAATTCATTTGTGAAATTAGACATTCGTTAAGCTAATTAGTAAGATCGATGCGTCTTTCTCTTACACTCCGAATTAAAATTCTCTTCATCGAAAATTATAGTAATTTAAAATATGGTCTCGTTAATTAAAAAAAAAAAAAAAAAGTGTATACCTAGAAAACTGTAATTAATTGCAACAAGGAAAAATCAAAGTTTTCCTTTGGGAAAAATCCGCGAACAAAGCCGTTGGTCCGCGTCTCTGTCTCCCCCTCCAACTCCAACTGCACATTTTTCTTTCATTTCTCTTCCTTCCATCTCTAATTACAATTTTCTAATTACTTCATTTACGCTTAAACAGAAAACAAAAAATTAAATTCCAAAACCAAAACTCTTTGCTAGCTCAGCTCTGCGAGTTTTCACCATCCACACCACATATTGCCGATTCGATCATCTTCCCTCACTGATCGATCGGTCTTCCTCCCTACAAAGACACATATTCTGAGTTCTCGTATGAAAATTCGAGGTGGGTTTTTGTTAAGATTTGCATCTTAGACGAACAGAGAGAATTACGATGTCGAATTTGGTGAGTAATTTCAATCAGAAGATCGACTACGTGTTCAAGGTGGTGCTGATCGGAGACTCGGCGGTCGGCAAGTCTCAGCTCTTGGCTCGCTTTGCTCGGAACGAGTTCAGCTTGGAGTCCAAGGCTACCATTGGCGTTGAGTTCCAGACTAAGACCCTCGTGATCGACCACAAAACCATCAAAGCCCAGATTTGGGACACTGCTGGCCAAGAAAGGTAATCGCTTTTTCCTATTTTTATAGATTTGGTGCGTTGGTGATTGAGTTTTTGTGTTTCTTTGATGTGGGTTTTTGTTGTTGTTAATTTATGATGTGGGTTTGTTGTTATTTTCAATTTGTGATGTTTGGTTTGGTTAAATTTGGATTTTGTGTTTTTGTTTGAGTTGTGGATGGTGATGATCATGATTTTGCTGAATTTAGAAGGCAATCCTTACTTTGGTAGAAGTATTTAGCCCAAAAGAGAAATGCTTTTAGGCCTCGTTTGGTCACCATGGTTGGACTGGAATCGACAACTCACTATATTCAAGGTATGTTGGAGGAAGAAATGAAAAAATGGCGTCCAACGTGCAGGTAGAAGATGGATTACTCATGAAGGAAAAACCATCCACCTCTACCTTCAATAAACCTTGAATATAGTAGGATATCCATTCCAATTCAATCCTAGATACCAAACAAGGCATTGAAGAGAAATCATGACCAGATTAGATTATCCTGGTCTTTAACATAAATCATCTGCGTTATACTATACATGTTCTGATTATATACTGTAATACAGGTTGATTTCAATTAATTAGTGTACATAGATCTTGATTAGCGGATACTGGTCTATAAGGTGAACCACAACCCATGATATTGAAGGGATGGTTGTGAAATTTCGGTTGGATCAAAGCAGAGGATATGTAACATTGTTGAATGATGATTTTAGGATGAGATGAAGGTTTAGATTGAAGTTGAGGTAAAGGAAGAGGATGAGATGGATGATGCCACAAGGTTAGAGTGGATGACTGCCTCTTCTGTATATATATATATATTTTTTTTTTTTATAGATAGTGACAGGAAAGGAGAAGCCAGTCGTTTTGAAACAGCATATTAGGCTACGAAGACAACGCTTCTTCAAATGACTAGCATATAGAATATATTCTGCTCATGCTTGGATTATTACTTGAGCAAAACCAGTCATCAAGGTAACGGTGTCTGCGAGATGAATATTAATATCAGAATAAATTCTGTTAGAATAATTAGGATAATAAGTAATTGTGCTCAGGTAAAGCTGGGTATTAGTTATTACTTTATTGAAACCCGTCCAGAACTAGTCTGAGTCTTGAGATTCTAATATTTTACAAATAGAGATAATAGAAAGAAGGAGATGATTATGAACTTAAGGACATTAATTTACTTTGGGATATAGATATTAATACAGCAAAATGATACTTAAATATCGGTAAATTTTACCATCTTAGAATTGTGCGCCTGCATGTGCATGTAGAACCTATATATGTATATATATATATGTATGTATGTATGTATTTCAATTAGTTACCACTGACATTTGTGTCTATTGTATAAAATTGAAAACTCCTTTTATTCTTTTTTCTGTTTTTTTGCCACAAAGTCCATCTTCTTGTGTTTGTATGTCTCTTCACACTTCTGGTGATGGTCTCAGATACAGGGCGGTGACAAGTGCATACTACAGAGGTTCGGTGGGGGCAATGCTGGTCTATGACATAACCAAGCCTCAATCATTTGATCATGTAACCAAGTGGTTAGAGGAATTGAGGGCGCATGCTGACAACAATATTGTTGTGATGCTTGTTGGCAACAAGTCCGACCTGGGGACACTGCGAGCTGTACCTTCTGAGGATGCGAAAGAGTTTGCCCAAAGGGAGAACCTCTTCTTTATGGAGGCATCGGCACTCGAGGCCACTAATGTTGAATCTGCATTCGTTACTGTCCTAACAGAAATTTATCGAATCCTCGGCAAGAAGTCCCTCATTCCAAATGAGGAAGCAGAGTCTGGGAGTTCCTCACTTCTCAAGGGAACAAAACTTGTTGTTCCTGGACAAGAGCCCGAGCCTCAAGCGAGTAGCTGTTGCTGGTCTTCATAAAATTGTAGCCTTTTAACCTCCTGCAACTTGGATTTCTGCTGTTTATACTTCCAGTAATAATTTTAACCCTCTTTCTTTAGTTAGATTTACATTTCTTCTTTCATGTTTGTCATTGATTGAAATGGTTACATATTTCCACCGTTTCAGGAGATGAATGTAATACAGCTTGTGGTAGAGTGGGTGATTTGGTTTACCCTCTTGTAAAAAGCGGTTGGCCGATGGACTGGCACAGAATTCTCAGACTCAAAGCACACAGTGATATGATACAATTGACACTTGTACTTGCCTGTAGTATGTTCACTTTTTTTTTACTTCTGATTTTTGCCAGCATTTCGTGTCTGGAAAACTGAAGGATACTCACCTACACACATGAAACTAGCCGAGAGCAATGTGGCGTATGAGAAAATGAGCTCGAGTTTGGTTGTGGAACAATGTTGTATTTCACTACTTTATTGAGTTTTATTTTTTACGAACGGAGCTTTTTCTATATCATGAGAGGATGGATTTGAACTTGAGATCTCTTACAATATTAGAAAGAGAGATGCATTAGACTGAGTGATAGTTGATCATATAAACATACTCAAAGATATGCTTCTTTATCAAATGTTATTTATGAATCAAGATATTCCACAAACCTAGAAAATATATGACTGCTTTGTAGAATGAATGAATTCTTTCTTTCATTAGCTTATTTGAGGAATTAGCTTCAGTTGTGGGATGTCTTGTAAAGTTCACTCCATAATGTATTTCAACGATCCAGTCGCCTATCTTTTAGGTCTTTTTTTTAAATCATCTTTACCATAAATCACCCAAATCCGAAAACTATACATCCGTTTGATTAACTGACAATCATTTTAGTGTTTCTTTGAAAAATCATATTAGTCCATTTTCTTCACTCCAATTAGATGTCTTAATGGTTTTGGATTTGTCCAGTTTTTTGTAAAGATGATATATGAATGATGCATTAAGATATCCGTTTTAGATCATTGAAAAAATTTACGGAATGAGCACCACAGGATCATTACGTTGCAGTTTTTCTTTTCACTAGTAGGGTTCCTCCTGTTTCGGATAAGAGATCATTTCGTTACTCAACATAATATACGTGAAATCTACAAATTTTGATGAATGCTTGGTTGAAGAGCAAACGAGTTAAGTGTTTCAAAGTTAAATATTATTTTGAGATTTGATTACAATACTTACATGTATTTAATACCATCACCATCTCAATAATCAGGTGATGATTGTATTAAATAACATATATACACATGAATTACATCTAGCGCTTAGATAATAATTGTATTAAATACATGTAAGTATTATTTTGTGATGGAAATATAAATTTGAGGCTTAAGCCCCTACTTTATGCATAAATTGAATTCCTAACTCTCTAACAAAAATAAAAAATAAATAAAATGATTAGCAATGCTCAGCATTAATCAATATTTCTAGAAAAATAAGAGATATAAGGTTTGAAATGGTAATAATGACTTTATTTATGGCTCTCCTAACCAAAAGAAGCTCTTATTAAATACAGAAATAATTTGTTAAATGATGAACTTGGGAGCCGACTTGTTCCACTCATAGCACTCATCTATTAGCCTAGCTTTGCCTTCAACTAACCTAAATGCACCTTTTTCTATGATCAACCAATTGCAGTGCCTACACTCATTTGCATCTCTGTCTTCTATGTATATATCAAACCAATGAGATCCGCCGCGCCACTCAAATTTGCAGAAATATAATGTTGAACACCCAACATTTGGTCGAAAATTGAATCCAAACGACCCATGAGGAAGCAGTACTTGAGCACCAAGATCATCGTCCTTAGATTTACAATGGAGAGTAAGATCCGTCTGCAGTAAATTGTTGATATTGACGTACGTCCTGGGGTAGACACATTGTGCATCACACACATGAGTGTAGATCCTCTCCAAATCTAAAAAAACTGAGCCTCAATTTTTTTTAGATCCGGAGAGGATCTGTACTCCACACACAGTACTTAGTACCATAAGACATGCCAACAACAATACCACCACCTTTTTAACAAACAAATTCATGCTTCCTTTCTAAGTGATGTATGTGTCATAAAAAATAAATAAGCACATTAATCAACATTTAAGTAATAATTCAATTATAAACTTTCATATCATTTAGTTTACAAAATTTAGTCCACAAATTTAGTCTTTCTAATATTACCCTAAGCAGAAAAACCCACTTCCATTTATT
Source organism: Pyrus communis (assembly GCF_963583255.1). Taxonomy (NCBI): domain Eukaryota; kingdom Viridiplantae; phylum Streptophyta; class Magnoliopsida; order Rosales; family Rosaceae; genus Pyrus; species Pyrus communis. The sequence goes on along the minus strand of NC_084807.1, from coordinate 456,652 downwards.
TACTTCCCAAATAAAATACAATAAAATCTCACCCACTTTTTGTTTACCCTTGTATTTTAGATAAGATCGAATAGATGAGATTTAGGGGCTAGGCACTTCCGCAATAAGATTTCGACTTTCGTTTGTGGTAAGTAGACTGTTAAACCTAATAAGTTTCTTTCCACTAAAGTATTATTTCAAATGCAATTTTGGTAGGGTTGTTATTATATGTGTATAATGTACACAAGCATATTTAATGTTTTTTTATCTTGCAACTTTGTTTTTAGACGTTCCCGAATATTGATGGTGTTCTTTTCGATGTACATCATCAACTCTCTAGTAGGCAATTGGAGTTAGTAAAGGACTCTTATGAAACGGCTTACCTGTGGCTTCTCTTGTCAACTGAATTGGCGGGGCAGATAGATGGATTTCATGGTTTACTTAGCTAATTGTTTATATAATAGAGCGGATGTAAGCACCTTTGCTTAATCCAATAAAATAATTAATCACACCAACATATATTAGTTTGTACGGCTAAATAAATATTAGGGATGAAGGAATAAATTGATTACGAACTCAGCTTATGTCTTTAACCGAATTGTAATGTCATGATGAGCATGAGACCTTTATATTGACAAAAACCTTATTAATTTATTGGAGGATTAGATATTCAAATAAACAAAAGTACAGAGCCTTCAGAGTTCATTGTTATTTAAGCAAATAACCACATGACACAATTGTATGCCACTTTTGAGCTGTCATAGTAAAAAAACTACATAGAAGAAGCAAATGGGTTGAAGTGAATGATAGGAAGTAGTTCAAGTGTGTGTGCCATTGGTAAACTTATGCCGGGTCCTATCTCCATATTAACCTTGTTGGCTGCATCACCATTTTCGTTTCCCCCAACCTTCCAATCAAAGCATTGAACCATGGTTGCAACTGCGGTGTTCACCAACAGAAGCGCCACCGCAGAGCCAGGGCAACGCCTTCTGCCACCGCCAAACGGAACATAATTGAAGTTCTGTTCCTTGTGTTGATGACTTTGGTCATCATATTCCACACTATCATGTACTTCACTAGAGGAAGCCAAGAACCTCTCCGGACGAAATTCATCAGGGCTGTCCCAAATCTTCGGATCTCGCATAATTGCATACACATTGTTTGCCACCGTAACTCCTTGGGGTATGTCAAAGCCCTTGATTTTACAGTCTTGGCGGCATTTTCGTATCACCACCGGAGATGGAGGGTACATTCTCAATGCTTCCTTCACAACGGCTTGTAAGTATGGGAGATTCGTAATGTCGGTTTCCTCGACCAATCTGGCGTTGCCTACTACCGATTTTATCTCTTGTCTGACCTTGTTGAATACCTGAGGATGGTTGATGAGCTCGGCCATCGTCCATTGCATGGTCTCTGTTGATGAAAGTGTGCCCCCAATAAATAGGTCCTAGTATACCACAAGCACATAATTTGAATCAGTAAGACATACTGTGTGTGTGTCATAACTTGCTCCATTTCCGGCTAATAATGGGTATGAGTATGACAGCCGTTACGTAGCTCTTGTTCAGTTTAATTACATGCATCCATGATTTGTTAATGTTTTTTACTACAAGTTACAGAATTTTTTGGTAACAATTTCGTTTTTGGTTTTGGTTTTCATTTTTTGTGTTGGTAATATTAATATAGAGGAATAACAATGGAGAACATAGGAAGAAAGAAGATTGGATGAAGGATGGTGTGAGAAGTGTAGAAAAAATATACAAGGAAATGCACAGAAAAATGAAAACTAAAAAAACCAAAAAACTATTTTACGTCGTTTTCACTGTTGTAATTTGTTTTGATTCCTTCTTTCTTATTTCTTCCCTACTCTCTCATACCCTTTTTCATCCCTCATCTTTCAATATACTTTCTTCTGATATCAAGCACTAAATCCAAAAAGGGAAATTGTGTTTTTATTCCTTCTTTCTTATATATTTTAGTGAATGGACGACTGAAAGAATGAAAATTGTGTTTCAAACTTGCTAGCTAGTTTGATAAGTAACTCCATAGGGCAATAAATCCAATAGGGAAACCACATTTTCAGAGTCTAAACCACCAAGTTTCCATCTCCAATGAGTGAGGAGGTTAGAAACAAGTCTGTGTAGAATGAGTTGCTTCATTTTCTTGACTAAGGAAATATAGCTTGTTGAAAAAGTAAGACAAATTATTAAGGCCTCCACAACTTTGAAACAAAAGACTACATTAGTTCCACATGTTTCCACATTTCACAAAACAAATTGAGGACAAAACTTTTATATTAGTGATTTGATATTTTGATGACAAATTTCTCATAAGATAGATACTTCATAAATCTATTTTAAAAACTAAATTATGTGTCATTCAATAGGAATGAGCACATTTATCAACACTTCAGAAATAATTCAACTATCAACTTCCATGTTATTTAGTTCATAAAATTTTGTCTATAATTTAATCTCCCTAACATTATCCTTAAAAAATACGAAAAGCAAGCTTGCTTTATGGTAGTCAAATTTGCCTGCCCCTTACGACTTCACAGCGCAGACGGATTTTGACCTGATCTATTGGAGCCCCTTTTGTTCCTCAGATTTTAAGTTTGTTCAGTTCACTTTGACATACTGCAGGTTGAGTAACTTTCGGGCAAGTTTTCAATTTCTGACCCTCATACAAACTTCAACAGGGATTCTTTTCCAGATTATTACCAATCTAAAAGTTTAATAAAATGTAAAAGTACGATAAGAAATGGATTTATAATAACTTCCTGTTCAGATAAACAAAGTCACTAAATTCAGCGTTAGCTCAGTGGTGAAGGTGGTGAGGATAATCAGTAAGAATAAGCTAGTTCAAGGGCCAAAACTGCAACTAAAAATATATATCTAAGCATGAACCAAAAATGAGAGAGAGAGAGAGAGAGAGAGTCAGATAGGGGAACTTACAAGCAAGAAAGCTTTAATTTGAGTTCGGGTAATTTTGAGCTCAGCCTTGTCATCTTGATACACCTTCAACAACAAGTCAATCAAATCCAAATCCTCTCTCTCCCAGCCCTCTCTCTCCCCTTTCTTTTCATGCTCCTTCAACATCTTCTCAAAAAGCTCATCAAACTCCCACGACACGTCAGCAAGCTGCTTCCCATAGAGCCAAAACCCTAGCCTTTTCAACGGCCCCAGCACATCCCCATAAGAAACCTTGGTCGCCAGCCGTAGCGTCCTCATCATCATCTTCCTTATCCTCGCAGCCTCGTCGCCATTCTCCGAGCAACTAGCACTCATCACCATCTTGCAAGTGGAGTTGTTTGTAAGCTTCATGAGCTCGCTTCCCAAATCAACCACCTCTTTCTTTCTAGCACTCTCGATCAACTTCTGACAAAGCTTACCAATTTCTACTTGTCTAGTATTGCGCGAGCGTTCGAGCTGCCGCGGTGCGAACAGTTCCGTCATGCAGAGCTTCTTCATGAATTTCCAATAGTCACCGTATACAGCGCCGAAGAAACCCGAGTTTCCGTAGGGAAGTTCGTCCGCGAAAGCAAATGCCGGGCGATCCGCAAAGGAGAGGTCTTGGGTTTTGAAGACGTCGGTGGCCACGGAGGCGGAGGAGACGAGGAGCATTCGAGAGGCGCCGAGGCGGAGGTGGAGGAGAGGGCCATATTTGTTGGAGAGGTTTTGGAAGGAGATGGCCTGGTGAGCCGTGGTTAGATGGTGGAGGTGGCCGATTAATGGGAGGGCCGGTGGGCTAGATGGAGGACGAACTTGAGTGGCTGACTTGGGGGAATACTTGTTGAACAAGGATCTAAGTAAGAGGGTCGAGAGATAGCATATAAGGAAGTAGAGAAGATAGTATTGGGCATCGTTTGTTGTTGCCATAGCTGCTGAACTCAAGATCCCAAAAGTCTGATCTGATCTGCTTGTAATTATTTACATTCGTTTGTGCTGTTTGTGACCAGTCATGTTTGCGCAACCACAAAAAGTTAATGAATCACACACATTTCCACACTGATTAGTATGTGTTTTAGTAAATGTTGGCGGCAACTTGGAGTCAGATAGTAACTGCGAATAGATGTTTATGTCTGTTCAATTAGAATGAGGATGCTTTTCGGATTCTCTTTATGAGGATTTCAGGGATCTTCAAATCGTATCTGTTTATCATACATCGTACGGTTAGTTTTCGTCATAATATGTTCATGTTTGATTTTAAATAAAAGTATTTAAAATATTTCTTATCATACGATATACGATGAACATATACAATTTGAGGATCCTCAAGATCCTCACAAAGAGGATCCGGAGAGGATCCTCATTCATTCAATTGGAAGTTTTTTTGTATGAAAATGGAAGGTAAAAAAGGTTTCTCCTCAATAAAAGAAAAGTGTTATAAATAGGTCAAAGTTAGAGGAATAACCTTTTTAATTGTAGGTACAAGGTAGATGTAAAATGTCACACTAAAACTATAGCACAAGAGGATAACAAATAAAAGGCAGAGGAATAGATAATGTTACTGATATTTCTCTCTCGTTTTCTTCTTCTTTTATTTTCTGTTACATGAAAACATGCGGAGTGCTTTATTTATAGAGCACATCCAAACTGATGTAGTTAATGCATTTTGAAATTTACGACACTTCGTCTGACTATACAATCTCTATGTATTCAACTTTTACTTTGCATGGGCATTGAAAACTTCTGCCCATGCTGAAGACTTTTGCTAACATACTGTGTGGGCATTCATTGCCATCAGACTTTTCAACACTCCCCCTTGGATGCCCACATATCAACATGAGTTGCCTCGTTAAAACCTTACTTGGAAAAACCCAGTGGGAAAAAACCATAGCGAAGGAAAAAGAGTACAACTTTTCCTGGATCGTTGATATAGTGTCAAATATGCTTATGTTGCCTCGTTAAAACCTTGATAGGAAAAACCCAGTGGGAAAAATCCTAATCGAAGGAAAAAGAGTACAACAAGTATGTATCATGGATACTCCCCCTAATATGTTTCTCCCCCTGATTCCGCATTCTCCAAATTTAGCTGTTTGGTAAGTCGACGTAATCTGATGCCTTGCACTAACTTCTGAAATGTGCATTTTGGTAGAGATTTGGTGAACAAGTCTACCAGATTTTCATTTGAACGAATTTGTCTGACTTCAATAACTTTAGCCTTCTGAAGCTCATGAGCACTGAAAAACTTTGGAGATATGTGCTTAGTCTTATCGCCCTTGATGAATCCTTCCTTCATTTGGGCAACACAGGCTGCATTATCTTCATGGATGACAGTTGGGTTGTTTGTCTTCGAAGCTAGACCGCATGAATTCCGAATATGATGGATCATTGATCTTAACCAAGAACATTCACGACTTGCTTCATGTAAAGAAAGTATTTCTGAATGATTTGAAGATGTAGCAACTAATGTTTGCTTGGTTCAGTGTCATGAGATTGATGTATCTCCATTCTTAAACACATATCCAGTTTGTGAGCGGGCTTTATGCGGATCAGAGAGGAAACCAGCATCTGCATATCCATCAAGGACCTGATCATTTGTGGAGTTCTTTGAGTAGAAGAGACTCATGTCTGTTGTCCCACGAAGGTATCGCAATACATCTTTGATACCCTTCCAATGGCGAATTGTTGGACCAGAGCTATACCTTGCTAACAAGTTAACTAAAAAAACTATATGTGGTCTAGTACATTGTGCTAAATACAACAAAACACCTATTGCACTCAAATATGGTACTTCTGGACCAAGGACCAGTTCATCATCTTCTTTTGGACGAAATGGATCTTTCTTAATGTCCAAAGAACGAACAATCATTGGCGTGCTTAGTGGATAAGCCTTGTCCATACCAAATCGCTTCAGAATTTTTTCAATGTAAGCTGATTGATGGACCAAAATTCCACTAGCACAATGCTCGATCTGCAGGCCGAGATAATATTTTGTTTTTCCAAGGTCTTTCATTTCAAATTCGTTTTTCAGATATTCAGCAGTTTTATTGAGCTCTTCAGGAGTTCCAACTAGATTCATATCATCAACATACACTGCTACTATAGCGAATCCATAATTGGATTTCTTAATGAACACACAAGGGCAAATAACATTGTTGATATACCCTTCTTTGATCAAATACTCACTGAGACGATTATACCACATTCGTCCAGATTGTTTCAGACCATACAATGATCGCCTCAATTTCACTTACTCTTTATTTCTCAATACATTTGTCAATCATACAATGTGTTTACATAGGATTTCAAGACGTAACTAAAATTAGTTGAAGAGTGAGTAATTAGCTAAAGTTACCAAATAAAAACGTACTAACTAAGACAAAAAAAGGGTATTAACTAATAACTAAGCCCAAGTCTTCTAATAGATTTCACCTCTTTAAACACCCTAGTTTCACTGTTTTTTAAGACTTGTTCCTACTTAATATAAACTGCCAATTTATAACAACCCCCAAATAAATAATAAATAGCACAGTAAGTGACTAACAATGGATGAAAACTATATGATCGAAGTAGTTGGGTAAACATTACACAAACACACACACACACACAAAACGAAGAAAGTTGGCAGCTGCATATAAGAACGCCTATCCACTTTGAAACAGAAACAAGGATTCAAATACAGCATCACACTAAAATACCATAAAAAAGAAAAGTGACCCTAGTTTTCACTAGAAATCTCAACACCCTCAAAAACTTTGTTCTGGCATTGGTATATTCTGAAATGAGAAGAGCATGCCCATGCAGTGAAGCATCCTCCAGGCTTTCACATAAACCTAAAGCAGTGGTAATATGAGATTTACAATAACACAACCAAGCATATCATTTGTTTTGAGTATAAAACTATTGTTTTAAGGGAACAGTGTAACGCCGTAAGATTGGCAACTGTGATAGCTAGCCTTCGTATCACAAGAACAACACATAAACAGAGTTTAGGATTCTACAAATTCACATTGATGGACAAGAATAACCATTTATGTAGAGCTGAAGGGGGCTATTACCCATTGACACCAAGTTATCTTCTATTTAGTCTGGTTAAGGTGGCCTAACAGGTATGGAAGATTTGGCACCTATAATCCCAAGCCACATGTCACCAGCAATCATCTAACTTACAACCCATTGTGCCGATTACTATTGACGCAATCTTCAGCACCGAAGCGTCACTTCAGTCTCAGCTGTGCATAATTCTACTCCCCACTTCATTCAAATGCAAGTTCTTCACTCTCACCAGCGCAAAGTTAAGTTTACCATTAAGATTTATCCTTTTACTTCATTTCCCCCGAACAGTCCATAAACAAATCCAAACAAACACATAACCAAAACCAATTGTATAGCCGCAATCGATTACCAACAAATAACATGGAAATCTTACTTTTCTATTGCCCGTTTGAAGATTTGATCAGATTCTGACCGTTTGATTTTGGAGGAAATAGATTGTGGTCATTGTTCTTTCTTCCTTGAGGTTTTCTATTTGAATTGCTAGTCTTGCAAAAATAAAAATAGTGGAGACGGGTAGAAATATAATATATAAATCACGTGTATTTATTAATTATATTGGCTTTGATTCTATCAAACGCTATATTATGAAAATTCCTTCACATAATTGAATCGGATATCAATGGTTGAGTGATAGTATGATAATTAATATTAGAAGAAATGGTTTTTTTTTTTTTCTATTAATAATGAAGTTATAATGCAGCATTTTCAAAGTATGAAAATGCATAGTGGACAATTGTAAATTATATTGTTATTTGTTTTATAAATTATGAATGGATAGGACTGTGATTTCATTTTTAATGTCTAAGAAATATTTGTTAACTTTCCCGTGTGACCTTCCAAATAATTTTTTCTTTATCTGCACTCCAACAGAAAATCCTCTCTGGATCCCTTCCTCCTAATCCACCAAATCAAGAAATCCATATTATTGAAATTTGATCAAACGGTTGCAAACATGGGCTCACTTTTTAAAAGTTAAAATAACTTCAGCTGTTTGATCAAATTTCAATAGCACGAATTCTTTGATTTAGTGAATTATGAGGAAGGGATCCGGAGAGGATCCCTTTCCCACTCTAGCGACTTAAAAAATCAAGGTAACTGGTTTTGACAACAACACAAAGAAAGCTAATGTGCTCGGTAGCCCCGCTTTGACCTTAGGTACCTTTAGAAGAAAGCATGAGTAAAGCTTGACTAAGGAGCTGTTTTGTTGTCATTGAGAAACATGGATACTTGGTTGCTGACATTTGATGTGCGGGTGCTAGCGCAAGGGTGTGGAGAAGTAAAAATGAGCGTAGCACTCCACAAAAAGAATATTCTGATACAAAGAAAAACAAATGGAAACAAACGCAATCCATTTATTCATATTAAAAGACTTCTACTAAGTTCTTTGAGAAGGATCTACTAAATTCTTTGAGAAAGATCAAACGGATCGACAAGCACTGAATTCTTGTGAGAACTAAAAGGATCAACATCAAAGTCAAGCAGAAACAAGCTACCAAAAACCACCATAACAAAACTGAAATTATGTTTTCAACAGTAACTGAAACCATACCAAACAAGCAAACAGCTTCGGAAACTATTCATCAAGGGAATGCTAATACATTAAAACCAAATATAATGTCTCAAATCATGCCGCCAGAAACAAAATACACGTCTGCAAGCTCCAATCCTGCAACAAAAACAAGGGTAAGGGTAAATTAATACCGTAAAGATGCATTTATACTCCAGCACAATGCACAAACCTACAAATATACTTACATATCTTGTTGAAGGCTACGATGTCGCAACTCTGGACATACTCGTTAATTGGTTCAACAGTAAGTTGCTCCTCAATGAGAGTGTCAACAGAGACCAGGTCATCAACAATTGTCATCATTATTTGCAACTTCTTAATCCCGTACCCAACAGCGACGAGTTTGGCTGCACAATTAAGAAAATAATAACCGAATTCGCATCAGGGACTAAAATTTGTACAATTAAACATTAGCTTGCACAATAATAACTTAATATGTGCACATCAACGGCAAAATTGTTGCTAACATTGTTTTAAGTAAATCTGTCCCCTTTAGCAACAAATAATCCTTAGATGAAGGAAGAACTTACATGCTCCCCAAAGCAAGCCTTCCATGTGGACACTTCTTACAGCCTCCTCAAGCTTTTTCATGTCAGTTTCATCATCCCATGGCTTCACATCCAACAGAACTGATGACTTGCCAGACTCTTTCTTCTTTGTAGATGCCTTGATGGAAGCCGCACGCTCTTCAGCAGCCTTCTTCTCCTCTTCGGTCTCTTCACCAAAGAGATCAACATCGTCATCGTCATCCTCAGCAGCTGAGGCCTGAAAATCATATCATATTCTAAAACATTAGTACAACAATCTTATCCAAGTTCTTCAAGCTGATAAAGCAACACAGTCCAACCTCGAAAAGTTCAATTATCCTAAAACAGTGATAAGGAAAAATAAAATGAAGACATCCAAAAAACCACTTGGTAAGTAGGGAAGAAAAATACTTGCCTTAGTGTCAGCAACAGGAGGGGTAGCAACTGCTTCCCCGGTTACGGGAGCAGATCCCTCAATAGTGACACCAGATCCTTCTCCGCAAACACCACTACAACAAAGAATATAATCAAATAAGTCAAAGTGTTCACGCAAACATACACGTTTCAAAGAAATCCATTAGAACTAATAAAAACAGATAACAAACCCATCAAAAGTTTTACGAACTTACGAAATCCTAAGAAGAGCAGCAATGTGGTTGTACCACCTAGACACATTCACAAATTCCGAAGACGGGGCCTTGGAAAGAGCTGCATGCACAGTGATATCATCTTTGGAAGCCTGATAGCCAGTGATGTAACTGCGAGAAAGTAAGTAGTCATCAAGTTTCTTCAGGCCGGCAGCTGAGTTCACGTCAAAGAATGTGACTGCCATTGCTAGGTCTTCCGGTGGTTTTTCCTGCAACCCATATCAGAAAAAATTAAGTCTTTCATCCCTAGATGATTACCAATCAGTGCCAAATATTCAATTACTAGAAAATTAAAACCCTTTTTCGGAAGAAAAAAAAATTATGAATCGAAAGCAACCAATTGCATCCATATTAACTCAAAATTTAAACAAAAAAAAATCGGAGAAAAACAAACTTCAATAAATAGACAGATTCATGAGCGATATAGCGAAAAACACTATGATAAGATAAAAAGTACGGATCTTTAGCCATGGATCTGAGCATACCTGAGGAGCGAGACAGCTGCGGAGTGAGAGCGAGAGAGAATAAGAGGTGGAGTTTATTAGGGTTTCTATCGGTTTTATAGGCAATTGGACGGAATCGTCTAATTGGGCCAGGGTACGGCCCAACAAGTTTAAATAAAAATCGGTGCGAAACAAACAACATGACGCGTGAAACGCTGTCGTTTTGGACTTTGCGCGCTTATAGCGTCACCCACCGTCGTCGAGCTCGAGCAATTCCCAATTTCCAGCAGAGGGAGCGGTAAGAAGAAGGAGAGGAGAGAGAAGACAGGAATGCCGAAGAGAACAACACACACGTACTCGAGCGAGGACGCAGCTCCGGATGGACCCGACTCTGACCTCTTCGTTTATTACTGCAAGCACTGTGGATCCCACCTCCTCATAACTGGTTCTCTCTCACTCTCTCTCTCTCTCTCTCTCTCTCTCTATACATACATATAGATATAGAGGTATATATTTGTGTTGTTTGTACTTGTATGATTATAAATTTATAAGCTTGAAAGTTAAAAATTGGGTAACGCTGATTTGAATTGGTATTTTTGTATTGGGTATAATCGTTGGTTTTGGAAAGAGGTTCTTGAATAATGTTTTGGGGGCTGCAATTTTGCGATTATAGTGAAATATATGTTGTTTAAGATACCCAGTTGCAGAAAATGCCGAAAAGGAAGACGGACAAGGCTTATGTGTTGGACAAGAGCAAACACCTTGCAAGGCTCAACATTGCTGAGGCTGGAAAAGTTTTATTGAAAAGGTGCTTAATTTTCTTTAGTCCAAATATAAATTCGGTGTTTTCACTGTGTGTGTTTGACACCGGCCCTCGTTTTCCTGTACTTTTCTAATGATTAGTTTTTCGAGTACGATTGTAATGATTGTGCAACATCGCTGATGCCTTGAAATCTTGGTTGATATAATTATTCAGAGGGGAAGGGAAATTGGAGAAGCAGTTTCGAATGAACTGTGTGGGTTGTGGGCTCTTTGTTTTCTACCGCTCGGAAGAAGACTTGGAAGGTGCTTCTTTCATTTATGTTGTTGATGGTTCTCTAAGCACAGTTGCTGCTGAAACCAACCCACAGGTATATAGGAAATTTACAAAGGCATTTTCCATCATCTTGTGAATATAATTGTCTTGTGTGGTACCAGGATTTTGGAAAAGGAATATTTTCTATAAATAAAGGGAAATAGCTGTTTATGTCTCATTGATCTTCCTTGTCCTTCATCTTTTGGGTTGCGAATGTACATTTTGGCTCAGAAATTAAGGAATTTGTTACTGAAAGCATAGCAAGTCCCTATTGCAATGTTGTCAATGGAAGTTTTTTTTAAGAACGTCCACATATATTCACTCTGTCCATATTTCCTAATTGGTCCATATTTCCTAATTGGTGTGTGTAGGATGCTCCTGTGCCGCCCTGTATATCAAACCTAGAAGGGGGACTTGTTCAAGTTGCTATAGAAGTGGAAGATCGTGCACAACGGTCAGCAATCACAAGTAAGAGAAATTATTGAATGTTTTCCTGTCATCTTATTCAGCATGCGATGCTTGCTTGGTAGGTCAAATTGCAATCATAAGTCAAAATTTCCTGCATTACATGAATTGACTTTTTGGATTTCTTGTATGGCAAGTACTAGTCCTTTTTGATGTTTCTATGCATCTCATTACAACACTTGTAGCTGGCAGTTTTAATATGTAATAATACTTGCCAAAAGAAAGTTGTTTCCTGGAAATTTAGATTGCTGATTGTTTAAACACTTTTTGCTCTTATGCCAGGAGTGAATGCTGACGATGTTAGAGTCACTGTAGCTGCACCTGCTGCTCGGGGAGAAGCAAACAATGAGCTCTTGGAATTCATGGCCAAAGTATAATTCTGCTTCATTGTTGTCTGTTAAACTTATAGGATTCCAATCTTTTGGAACAAGTGTCAATTTAAGCCTTAACACAATTGCTTTTTGCACAGGTGTTGGGTCTGAGACTAAGCCAGATGACTCTTCAGAGAGGGTGGAATAACAAATCAAAACTCCTTGTGGTGAGTTAAACAAGTTTTACTATCTCTCTCTCAGTCTCTCATTCGCTCGTTGGGTGGGTTCTTGGGTGTTGTTGATCATAATCTGTTTCAATTGTCCCTGTGAGAGCAATATCGTTTTTGTCAAAAGAAGTTTTCCAACGTTGTATGCATTAACTTTGATGTCAGACCCAATTCACTGATTTGTTTCTTGATGCACAAATACATGATACGTCTACTCTTTCAAACTTAGGATAGGATAGCTTATCAAAGTAATGGTACTGTTTACAAATAATAGCAATCACAAGTAACAGCAGCATGAATTTAGAAGCGACGTATGCAGAGAACCCCATATAGTTGTTCAAGGATATGTGACATATGCCAATGTAACTCTGAAACTGCTTAAACTAATTTAACTGATCTTGCTAGGGTTTCTTCCTTAACATTTGGTGATTGTTTCAGGTGGAGGATTTGTCTGCTAGGCAAGTATATGAGAAACTTCTGGAGGCTGTGCAACCTTGAGTCTTTACAGTTCAAATGTCAGCTCTAATGAATGCCATCAGTCGACGTGTATGTTTACAATTTACCCTGGACATCTGCAGTACAAATTTTTCTTGTGTTAGTTGAGATTGTTGTGGTGCAATTTGAAATTTCAATTGTATAATCCCTGTATCTTTTAATGACTTGGTTGAATATATGCACCGTTTTCTATATCCGTTAGAATCCACTCTCTCTACTCTCACCTCTATGAAAGATGTCAGCAATGTGATAAATAAGATTAGTGTCAATTTTTGCCCAAGTAGGGAAGGGTCACGAAATGTGATTCCTTGTGGCAGTCAATCGCGCAAACGCTGCCCGAGATTCAAACAAGATTAGTGTAAACTTTTGTTTAAGACAAGTAGGATTAGGCATATGGATGGTGTAAGTTGTTACTGTGAGCAATCTCCTTTCTTGCTTACCAGAATGATGCATGTTGTCTCTTCATTGTTTTGTCACCAAAGCCAAACATTACAAGTGATTAGGAATGTAGTAAAGATAAATAATACTTGATTATTAAAACGGAATAGCAATCTATAACATCGGAAATCAAATTACAACGAACACAAATCCTAGATTAAAGCTAAAACCGACACGATTCAGTGCTTATATATCTCAGCACACAGCGTCTTATTGTTAACAGCAGCATATGAAAATATAACACATTTATTCAAGCTAGAAAATATGCTCCTCAGCTCCAAGCTTCAGCTTCTAAATCATAATGTCACCTGCGTCAAGAAAAACAGACTGATCGATCCTAAATTTTCAGAAATAAACAACGGCTGCAATATGAAAATAGTTGCCTCATCGTCTGGCGATTTCACTAATTAGTACCGGATCGAAAAAGTGTGCCCGAGGAGCTAGAAGGTACATGGTTCAAAGTTGGCGCTGCACTTCTCCGGGAGCTGCATGGCCATACTGCGATCAACGCCAGAGATTGGAGGGCCATTGACGAGCACACAGAGGCAAGGCTGGCCAAGAGCTTTGAGGGCACCGCAGCATGTCTCACTCGGGGGGATGGGGCTGAAAGGAACAACTGCTGCTCTGCATGGTATTAGCTGAACTAGTGCCGAGAAGAAGGTGCTTGCACAAGTACTTCCCTGCCCTTGATCCACCAAACCCGCCATCACGAACGCAAACATCAAAATTGGAAGAGCGATATTTTTCCTGCTAGTAAACCTCATCTTAACTGAAAGTTGGAACTTCGATTAATTGTGAATTATGTTTCGTTAATGTTAGGGAGAAGGTGTCTCGAATTCGGATTTATAGGGGATGATGAGGCTCTCATGCCATCATGCATGTCCATCCTACTCAAAGGTCACACCTATGATGCCAGTATTCTCCAGCTCTGCTGCTCAGCTGTATACAAAAGCTAGTCAAGAAATACACATTGTGTGCTGGTTGTTGTAGTTGTTGAACTCAAATTTCATGACCCTTTGCATTTCCTATAACTTTATTTATAATTTTCCAGATTTTCTCTAAACAGTTTCTTCATCCTATCGACTACGAAAATCACTCAGAAAACCTCCAGCACCTTTCAAACGCATGCTTCGTAATGATTTCAGTTCATTTTCAGAGGAAATGGCTGCAGATTTGAAGCATATTTTTTCAACTTTTGTTGCTAATCAAAACAGTTCAAGACGAGTAAGAAACCAAAACTAGATGTTCAAGAATGCAATGAAATGGTAAAACTCAAATTGCTCGAGGAACAAAGGAATGTCAGTAAATGATACAACGATAAATAATGACACGATACAATTGGCCGCAGTTTCTATCATCCCAACCTTCTTTATTGCAATTCATATCATCCCCAAACGCCTCTTCATAATGCCATTCTGATCGTTGACATAATACGTTATGATCTTCACATGTAACAAGTTACCAAACTTATTCTTTGTTGCCTTTGAGATTGATTACTGCAAGCTCTTGTTCAACAAACTCTCCTGCATAAATGGGCGGGTATTTACTCGCAAGTGGGGATTCTGCAAAGTGACCTAAGGGCTTCAACACAGCATCAGATGCTACGTGTGCAAACAACTACATGGCAAGAAATGTCACAAATAAGCATACAATGCATTAAAATATTTTTAGTTATATAAAACCGAAAAGAACATAACGATAACAATGACAACAATGTGACTGGCTTCACTCACTGTTGAAGATACTCTCCATAGTAAGCGACTTTGCTCTGTTGCAAGTTTGATTGCATCAATCGTCCTGTTTGTTACGATAACTTCATGCATTCCAGCTATGCAATCACCTGCAGTCAACCATTCTATCTGCACATAACAAATTGTGTGAATGGAATAGAACTAGCATAAATATTTAAAACACAACACATGCCAAAGGCAACCAACCTAAAACAGCAATTCAAATCAAAGCGAGAACTCGAACAAAAAATTGACACACCTAACTTTTTCTTTGTTACAATTAAGTTTGAACACATTTAGCTTTTTGGGTACAATTAGCAAACCTATTTAACGTTTAGAATACGTTCCATTTTATCTTTTAACCATAAGACGTGCATAATCTTATTTTATTCTGATTTGTACTATTAAAAATCTACAAAAATGATGATATAACAGAGGCTACATGGATGAAAACGCAACACCCCTTCCCTTGTCATTTTTAAGTACAACCAGAAATATATTACACACGATATTGTTCCTGTAGTTAAATTAAAGTTAAAATTTTTGTCTTTTCAAAAGTTAGGCACTGAAGAAAATATAAAATGTGTCTAATTTAATTGATGCAACGGTAATCCAAATTGCTTTCTAATGACAGACACCATATTCAGGTGGTCAACTAACTTGTAAATTATTCAATAAGTACCAAGCACAATAGTTATAAATAGAATTACCTGCTTCCCGGTCTGAATGAGAAGACATCCTACAGGAACCTTGACTTCAACTTTTTGCCCATTTTTTAACCAAATGTTCAGACCAGGAAATCTACTTCTGCCATGAATAGTTAGAAAGTTCAGGTCATAGTGATATCCTGCAAACACAGTACCCTCTTGGCCGTAACGCCGAAGGTCACTTCCTGTTGGAGCTAGAAGGTGTGGCCCCTGGGTTCAAAAAGAAAGAGCACTCAACATAAAGTGCAGCACAAAGCGCATAAAGCCAGGAAAATGGCAAGTGGAAAGGACGAGAATCTAGTTTATGAATCAATTCAAAAGTTGGTGATTTTTGAAATTGCAGCATGCTATAGTTCTATACCGAATCACAATGCAAAGTATTTGATAAAGTCATACAGTGATTGAAGAATATAACCAGTCCAAACTCGTCTTTACAAAAAGAAAAAAACAAAATAAAACTAAAAAGTGTTATGAAATAAAATCCTAGTGGCATTATGGAGCAATGCAAAAGCCATTCAATAGAATGCAACTTGAATTTGGGAACAAAGATGTGGGTACTGTGGCTAAAGATAGAAAAAGCGATGGATATAGAAGCTGGCACGGCATGGAAATGAAGGATACTGGTGATTACTGTCAGACTAGCCCACCAGTAATCATACCTTTTTCATTTGATTTCAATATCCACTGCCCAACCACTAAAGTCAGACAGGCATATAGACATGAATGTAAGTTTCAATTGGCAATTATTGCTCACCTGCTTCATAAGAGAAGTGAATGCATCCTTTGGCAAGCCAAATCCAATGGCAGCCATTTCAGCAACAGCCTGGAAAGAAAGAAACATTTACGTGATGAATATTTTATAATATTGGATAATGTGCACAACAAGCAAGCAGCTTGAACAATCTGACAACACAGATCAGTGGCTCACCTCTATTGCGGAAATCATCTTGTAGCCCCATGAATCCATGGTATCTTTCCATTCAGGAAACCCCTCGGGTACGACTGGCTCTGCATTAAGTTCCTAGAAAACAAGAATAACATCATCTTGATCATGGCAAGTAGAACAATAAGCATAGACTTTTAAACAATGTTTGTGCAAACTGCAAAGTGAAACTTAAAAAAGCAAAGAAAGAATGAGACCTGAAAGCGGGTTTTCGAGGGTCGAGGACCCACCCTCCACATGTATCGCCATTTGCGATCTGCCCCTTTGGGGATGGATGGCTGGAACTCTTTGGGCATTTCTTTCAATTTCTCCTGCATTTCTTCATCAACAAGGCTTCTCGGGACTTCCACGCCTTCCGGTGTCACACCAACCTGTAATGTGTTACCCCCGTTTCAAGTTCCAAGTTTGAGCAACAAAACCCAATTTGACAATTTCACTTCACACCACAAATCACTTATATTTACACACTTTCAGAGTCACAGCAAAAGCATACAAATTGAAATACAAGTGATAAAAAAATGGATAAAATCAAAATCAAAAGGGTACCCAGATGAACCCCCAATCGGTAATCACCGGACTGGGTTTCAAAAATCAAAATTTTCATTCTTTTTTCCATTTCCGGGCAACATTTTCTCGGGAAACAAACAGTGCAGAACCCACCTGGTAATGCAATTGGGGCCTCTCCTGGAGTCGCTTGAACTCCGGCGGACTGTCAAAGTACCTCTCCATCATATCAAGGAAGCGATCGTTGTCCTCCGCCGTACATCTGGGATCCTTGACCAACAAAGCTCCCGTTTCTCTCAGACTCCGACTCACCTCCCCGCACAACTCCTCCACTCCGCCCTCTTCCGATTCCAAGTACGCGCTCAGATCTACCACTGTCAGATCCATTTCTTGACCCCAAATCAAAAAATTTGATACCAGATTCTTGATTTTTCGAGGGTTTATAAATGTTTATGGGGATGGCGGGAGATTTTTCTATTTATTTTTGTTTCTGTTTTTGGTGCTTTCTAATGTTCGCATTTTAAAAGCGTCAAACGTTTGAGTGCGTGTCATAATGTTGTTTGATTCGCTTTCCTTTCCGTGTTCTGTACTATCCTGACACGTGGAATTTGGTAACTCAAGTGGATTCGTTAGCATAATTCCTTCGGTCCCCAAGCCCAATAGAATGATTGGGCTGGTTCGAGATTTATAAACCATATAGTCCAAACATGTCCCGTGTAATTTGAACGTCTTAATTATGCTTTACTTCCAAAATGTGGCCACCAAATAGCCGCACGATATACGATAAATGAACATAATTCACGAATCTTTAGGATCCTTACAAAGAAGATTTGACGAGGATCGGATTCACCAAACACCATACTTCTTTGGACACCTCTGCATCACAAGGTTACACTAACATTCCTTAAGATTTGTCTAGTTTTCACAAAACCTCTTTAGGTTTAAAAAATTGCGCAGCCCCCGAAGATTTTATTTCACTTACATATCATTCTTAAAAAGATAAAATTACCCTTATAATCATTACCTTTTTTTTTTAACACATGATATTAACTACACTAAGGAGAATGAGTGGGCTTAGATTTACAATGGGTTAGCAATAATGTGGTTCAAATTCGCATTTAGCGAGAATCAAACCTAAGACCTTTTACTTACAAGTGAAGGGAAATACCACTAAATTATAGTACTAAATGGCTAAAACATCACTTAATCATTACTTAAACATTAAAAACCTATATAATTATTCATTATCACGAGTTTTTTAACGTTAACACATCACAACTCGTCTTTCTATATACATATGACCTAGGGTGGTTTAGTTAAGCTCAATTCTACATTTTATAGGTTCCAGAATCTTTCATGGAACCATCTGGGAGGAAAACATAAAGTCCTAAAACAACTCAATTCCAGAACCACCAAACTGATTAGAAGGTTCTAAAACCACTTAGTGGAACTAGGTCGGAAGTGGGATTCCAAAACCACTTAATGGAATCCAAAGGGTGGAGTTACAGACCAACTCAAAGTTATAAGAAGTAGGATTTCATACCAACTCAATGGAATCTATATGATGCATGGTTTTGGACCAATTCAACAGAACCATATAAAAAGTATGATTCTCGACCAACTCAATGGAATCCATAGAACATAAAGTTCCTGACCAACTCAAAGGGACCATGTAAAAGTAGAATTCTAGACCAATTCAATGCAATCCTATTTAGGAGGTTGTTGCTCATCGCGGATTTATCAACCACAAGGTCCACAACCACTCATTGTAACATTAAGTTGGCAGTGACACTCGTCACATATTTACCAAGCATGATATCCCTAAAATGCTTATAGTCCTCCACCGTTGATTTACTAAGCAGGACCTTCATGTATCACATTGCTACATGATGCAATCTCATCAATGCACATCATACATCAACCAAGCTTAATCTACATATTCGTCACACACATTATCAATTACAAATAGAAAGCAAGTATCTAATCACACATAAGCACATCACAAGGAATTTCGTTATCTACTAGTTCTATGGAATAATTCTAATAAAGTTCCAAAACAATTACAATCCCGAAAGCACGCTAATAGAAAAAAATTATATCTCTTCCAACACCTATCAAAGCGTACAAATATTACTTAGTTTACTATTGATACAACACGTTCACTGATTCGAATCTCGACAAACAGATATTGAAATTGAATTTAGAGCATCGAAATTAGCTTTGAGACGCTACACTAGGTCACTGCCCAATGCCGCCCTCACGTGCTGCTGTACATGGCGACCAACGGCAAAGGCCTTTGTTGGATTTCTGCGAATTCCAAAACAAGGTCAAATTATACCAAAACGTACATCTCATCACAAGGACAAGATGTTATACCTTTGTCGTAGTCTAGAATATGTAGAAAATCGGGTCTCATCGCCAATTAGAGTTAGTGTATACGGGTTCAGTTTTCCAAGAAATGAGAGTTGGGTCCAACATCTATGAGCGTGATATATATATATATATATATATATATATATATAAGTGAAGATTACTATTTTGCCCTTACCTTTGCTTGTTAATAACTCATTCGTTATAACTTCATCTTACGAGCGGTTTTCGCTTACGTACTTGTAGAATCGAGCTCTATAAAAAATTTATAATTGTGGCCGCAATAGGTCTACAAATTTTTATTTTCTAACTACGGAAAATCAAACTTTAACTAGCTAACCAAAAATACAAAATTTTAACGAAAATAACAATAAATTCTTGAAAATATGAGAGTGAAATGTAGGGACAAGATTTCACAATTTTAATGTAATAAGAAAATGCTTCTCTTTCGTATAGAACGGGTAGAGAGAGGCTAGTCGTGGAAAGCCAGGTTTACCAACTTTTTTATATTTTATCCAATCCATGTTTGTCTTTTTTTGTTAATAGTTAGGTGGAATTGTATACAAAAATGGGAAAGAAAGTGAGAAAGCATCCATGTAAATTTGTTAAAAAGTAAAGATAGTTATAAAAATTAGTTTTACAGCCATAAAAATCGAAATAAATACGAAAAGCCCAACCCAATGGATCGCCAAGTTATTAAGAATCATCTCCATACTCTCTCGCATAAAGAGAGACTTCGCCGCCTCTCACTCTCCAGCCTCGCTCTCTACCCCTCCTAAAGCCCTGCTGCCGACGTCTACCATCTCTCCGCACAGAGATATATATTTATATAATCGTTACACAGTTGCAGGTAATATATTTGTACTCACTCTTATTCTATCCGTTTGCTTTCTCTTAATCTTCCGTTTGATTCCCGAGAAAATAGACGCATGGGAATGAAAGTTTGATTCATAGAGAATGAATGAACAGTTGTTGTTGGTTCAGTTGATTGAAAGTTATATGTTACCTTTCTTTAAATTGTTTGCAAAATGAAGAAACTGGAAGGTTGAATTTTTGTTTGTTTTCATTTTCTATCAATTTCTTGGCAGCCAAAAGGATCAATTGTTTATGCACATTAATTATTTATTCCCCTTTATCTTTGTTCGAGTCCGTATGCATTTTTTTAATTAGTAGGAAAGATGGAGGCTTTCCATGTTTTCGAATTGGGTATTTATATGAGAAATGTATAAAAGCAATATAAAGGCAAAACAGCCGGAGTACTTTCTTGCTATTGCTTATGAAAATACGGTGCTTATGACTTGGGTATTTTGACAATATCTGCAGGATAGGGGGTGACAATGGCTGGAAAGTCGAATAAAGGGAAGAACCGTAGAGGGGCGAACAATCCTGTGGTCCCATCTGATGCTCCTGTGAAAGATAACTCAAGCGCTTCAGTGCCCGTTAAAGCTGAAGACAATGGTGTTCCAGCTGTGGAGGAATTAACTAATGCCAGTCTGGAGGTAAAGGAGTCTGAAACCGAAAATTCAGCCGGCCAACCTAAGCAAGGTGAATTTTTAGTATTATGGGCTTTCAAATATTTATTTCTGGGAAAGACTTCTAGTTGATATGCCATTCCCATATTCAACATTTTCTCAAATCTTTAAAATGTCCTATTTCCTTTTCAATGGAACAAAAATTTTACCACATGAAGGCAATGAGAAGCAATGTAGATGCCAACATACATAAACATGTAGACATTTACATAAACTCACGTGTGTGCATACATCTGCAGGTACTTGTATACTCTAATCATGGTTGCCTAGATAATTTAGATAAGGTAGAAAAATAGTTACATTTCTAGGTAAATGACAAATGTCTCATTTTGTTGTTGCATTGGTGTCATAGAAAAGAACTTTTCTCTGACACAGGATTTTAGCGATGTCTGAAATTTTTGATGATAAACCTTATATGTGTTGAGCTTTTTTTTTTTGTTCAACAAAAGATATCTGGATGTATGTTCATGTTTGACACTTCTTTAGAGGCAATTCCAATGCATCACTTTAGCTGGATTCCCTTAGTTTTGTGCAAATAATGGCTGTATTTCTTCACAGTAGTAGGTCATGATTGAATGCTCATAAAGCTTGTCTGTCCAGCTTATTTTCCTTCAATAGCAGTTTGTATATATGTCTTTTATATTAGCAGCACTTTAGTTTTCTCATTTGGTTATAGAACAGCTGTCTATCACATTCTGATAATCCTTGTCTGTGAGAGTGCAGGTGACCTTCATCTGTATCCAGTTTCTATCAAGACACAAAGTGCCGAGAAGCTTGAGCTACAAGTGAGTTAGTTTTGATCATATATTACTATTAGCCTATTAATATCACTAATTATTTAATTGGCTGCAAAATCAAAAGCTAATGCAATTTGAGCACCTGTTTTCATATGTTAGTTGACACATCTAATAGTTTAACTACAGAAATTGAGATGTCTATGTCTTCTAGTTAGATATTTGCGTCCTTCCACTGTCACATTTTGTTTGACCATATCCATTATAATTTCCAGTTGAACCCAGGAGACTCTGTTATGGATATAAGACAATTTCTGCTTGATGCGCCAGAGACATGTTTCTTCACATGTTATGACTTATTGCTACACACAAAGGATGGCTCCACTCATCATTTGGAAGACTTTAATGAAATTTCCGAAGTTGCTGATATTACCGTTGGTGGTTGCTCCTTGGAGATGGTTCCTGGTATACTAAATCTCTGTTGCTTTGGGCTTATAAATTCTTAAAAAAGGTATCTAATTTAAATATCTTTTTGGCAGCTTTATATGATGATAGATCTATAAGGGCTCATGTTCATCGTACAAGAGAATTGCTTTCCCTTTCTACACTTCATGCATCACTATCGACGTCACTTGCATTACAGTATGAGACAGCACAAAACAAAGTGGCGAGCCCTGGAGGTTTGAGATATAGTTCATTTAACATGAATCCATAATCTTCTCATTTATCTTACCTTTTATCGACATTTTGAAGTGCTTTAACTAGGCACTCCTGTAATTCTCTGTGATCTAGATACTGTGAAAACTGAGGTCCCAGGGCTTGATGGTTTGGGTTTTATGGAGGATGTTGCTGGTTCATTGAGCAATTTGCTATCTTCACCCTCACAAGAGATAAAATGTGTGGAGAGTATTGTGTTTTCATCCTTCAATCCTCCGCCAAGCTATAGAAGGTGAACCATGACATCTCTAATCTCTTACTTGCATCTGAAAACATAAAAATAATGTATTTTCCCCCTGTAAAATGTCTTAACTATGTACTGTTTGGCCTTTTTGTTGCCAGGCTTGTTGGGGATTTGATTTATTTGGATATAGTAACATTGGAGGGCAATAAACACTGTATTACTGGGACTACAAAAATGTTCTATGTCAATTCGAGCACGGGGAACACTCTTGACCCTAAGCCAAGTAAAAGTAATTGGGAAGCAACCACACTTGTTGGACTTTTGCAAAATGTTAGCTCTAAGTTCAAAAAAGGTACTATAAATGGTTTATACCTTATTTACCTGTATTAGTTTATTGTTTCCTTTAAAATTTTGAAGCGTACAGAGGTTTGTTAATTATCTTCTATTGTTTCCCATTTGAAGCTTTTTCATGAAATTGTTTATTGTTTCTTCTCAAATTTTGAACCGTACAGAGGTTTTATTAATTATCTTCTATTGTTTCCCATTTGAAGCTTTTCGTGAAATTTTGGAGCGGAGGGCATCTGCACATCCTTTTGAAAATGTTCAGTCTTTGTTGCCACCAAATTCATGGCTAGGGTTATATCCAGTTCCAGGTTAGTTGAACTTAATTGCACTTGAATTTTATTTCAAAGGGAGGATCTTCTGGTTGTAGAAAGTGTTGCTTTGCTTGGGCAAACTCTTATCTCATATTTAGCATGTTTAGTAGTCTGGCCAATTGGCTGGTTGCCTCTTCAGGCATTTCTGCTACTGATAAAGATTACTTTCATGCAAATTTCATGTTCAATCTGATTACTGAATATTATTTCTTCCCTTAAATATAAGGGGAAATAAATTATAATGATTTTAAGTTTAACTCTTAGTGTTGGTTTAGTGTATAATGGATGTGAAGCCTGCCTTGTTATGATACTTGAGCATGATAATTGTTTCTTGTTGTTTTTAAGCTGGCAGTATATCTGACTTTGCCTTGAGTTTAGAGTTTAACAAATTCTCAGTCATAATCTTGTTTGTTCAATTTGTGGATTTTGAAGGAATCAATCTCATCCATTCAATGATACCTTGTTATGATGTTACAACTGTTTATTGTTTAGTCTTAAATGCTTGTAAAGTTTAGCTTAACCTGTATGTTTTCTTTGACTGGATCCTTTAGCTTGACCTGTATTTTTCTTTCTTTTTTTTTCCATGTCTTTTGTGGCTACGAATAATCCACAAATGACAAGGAATTTCATAATAATCATTAAGTAGGAATGTTTAACCATAATACATGTAAATCATTCAGTTTTTGTGTTTAATATTCTTGTTTCAATATTTGGACTATTGAAACTTATAATTTTAGGGAGTTGTTGTTTTCTAAGATTCGTCGCGTTTATATTTGTTATTTATAACACCATTACAGGCAGAAAGAAGTTGGTTTTCTGAGTTTCCTTGATGGTGTGTTTTATCTTTACATATAAATTCATTTTAAGGGATCTTCTATTGTCAGATCACAAGCGTGATGCAGCTAGAGCAGAGGATGCCCTTACTCTTTCATACGGCAGTGAGCTAATTGGCATGCAAAGGGATTGGAATGAGGAGTTGCAATCTTGTAGGGAATTTCCACATACAACTCCTCAGGAAAGGTAATGATTTCCGTTGATAAAAGGGGGTTCTAATTTAGTTATGTATGACCTTCATAATTTTCTGATAATTAATTTGTCACTCAAAGTTTTGTGTTTTGTATTGTGTCTTTATCTCTCACAAAGTCCATATTTTGCAGAATTTTGCGGGATAGGGCTCTATACAAAGTGACTTCAGACTTTGTTGATGCAGCTATTAGTGGTGCTATTGGAGTTATTAGTAGATGCATACCTCCTATAAACCCAACTGATCCAGAGTGCTTCCACATGTTAGTCTGACCTGAAATGGATTACCTTTGTTTTTTTTAATACATGTTATCCCTGAAGACTTTCAGTTAGGACGTTATGTCTACGGAGTATATGACACAAAACCGAGCGCAGTGGCGTTCTAAGATTCATATAGCCGACACCACACTTAGTGGGATAAGGCTTTGTTGTTGTTGTTATAACTCTGTAAAAACAATGTCACAGCTCCTCAGTATGCTAGCTACCTAAATTGCCTTCTATTGAAATAATTTTTTTTAGCTGTGTAGGTTAATTAGATCCCACTGTACCCTAATTCTGCTGCTATTGTCAATATTTTATACTTATTTGGTTTGTGCATATGCATACATGTAACATTATTCACTTTTACTGTAACTCTAATTAGTAAATATGATGTATCAGCACATCATTTCCATTTGAGGGATTCTGCGTTGAATTTGAACTTTGAGGCTCTGCTTTAAGTAATCTTTATATATTAGACATGCTTGTTTTGATAAATTTTGGTACTCATGTACTTTCCATGAAATATATTTCTTAAGCATATGGTTGGAACTTCGATTTTCATGACGAGTGCATGTGTATTTTGATAATAGATTCATTGAATTGATATAAGATTTTGGTCTCTTTGGCTCTAGGTATGTTCACAATAATATATTCTTCAGTTTTGCGGTTGATGCGGACCTTGAGCAGATGTCTAAGAAACGTGCGTCAGATTCAAGTCCAAAGATAGGGGGCACTGGTTCTGTACACAGTTCTTCTGAGAAGGCTACTGACAATTTGTTGCATGGAGAGAGTGCAATTCCCAATAGAGAAAAATGCAAAGGATCAAGTACAATCGATGATGCCACAGAATCCTCCCCTGATGTTTCTGCCGAGACGCAATTGGGTGAAACCGAGCAGGCTACTTATGCTTCTGCAAATAATGATTTGAAAGGCACCAAGGCGTACCAGGAAGCTGATGTCTCTGGACTTTATAATCTTGCTATGGCCATAATCGATTACAGGGGGCATAGAGTAGTAGCTCAGGTGTGCTTGAATCTGATGTTCCTTCTATGCATAGTAACTTTTTTACTCCTACAGAAATTGGTATTCTTAAGGCTATAGGTTTTCTTGTGCTATAACGACAAAGTTACAACTGTCATGTTTTTTGGAAGAAAATTTTCTATTAGAGCCTGAACTTCTCTTTCGTACTCTGGCTACAAAACCCTCCCCCCCCACATGTGCATATGAATGTGTCTGTTCCATTTCTTATTAATTTTAGTTTTATTATATATCATGAGATTGTTCTTACTACTAAAATCCATCTTTAGGCTTTTTGAAAGCCACGACCATTGAAAAAGTAGTTATAGTTGAAGTTGCCTTTCTAATTACTGAACTTGATTGATGCTTTCATTCACAACAAAAATCATCAATTGTTTTTTTGTTCATTTTCTTATAAGCTGGCATGCTTGCTTTAGATATTATTGTACTTTTTGTTTTTGTTTTTTATTAAGGAACATTTTTTTTGCTATCTGATTGCTCTCTCCTTGTTCTATCTCTAAATCATTGGCACCAGAGTGTTTTACCGGGCATTCTTCAAGGGGATAAATCAGACTCTCTTCTATATGGTTCTGTTGATAATGGCAAGAAAATATGCTGGAATGAAGAGTTCCATTCCAAGGTGAGGATTTGAAGCTTCGCATATTATATTCTGCTGCCAAATGTTAAAACTGCTTTCTTTCTTTTTAAAACAAGACTTTATTGTGCAATTTCTAAGATTTTCTTATGTTTAGGTGCTGGAAGCTGCTAAGCGCCTTCATCTTAAAGAGCACACAGTCCTTGATGGATCTGGAAATGTTTTCAGATTGGCTGCACCGGTGGAATGCAAGGGTATTGTTGGTAGTGATGACAGGTAAATTTCTTTTTCCCTCATAAGCTTGGATTCTTATATGTGATAGTTGACTTCTCATAACCCTGTGTTGATAGTTTCCTCCAAAAAATCTCTTTCTATAAGTTGAATATTTAATTATTTAATCAAGGATTTACATTCGTATATATCTAACTCAGTATTCAGTACACACGTTTTAACTGTGTTCCCTACTTCAGGCATTATCTCCTCGACTTGATGAGAGTGACTCCTCGTGATTCAAACTGCACTGGACCTGGGTCCAGATTTTGTATCTTGAGGCTGGAATTAATTACTGCCTATTGCCAGGTAAGATATAATACCTTATATTAGTACTATATTTGAATTTGTTTCATAAATTTCTAATATGAGCCTTTTGTGTATTGGGAGAAGGCCCAAGCTGCAGAGAAACCAAAATCTAAGTCTAAAGATGGAGAAGGTCTTGTCACCACTGATTCTTCAGTCATCACTGATGCTAAGCAGGTAAAATTTAGCTACTTCAACTGCAGTTTATAAAGTTTATGAACATTGCAATTTTTGTTACTTGTTTCTGCATTTTCAGTATGTTACTAATGTTGACTTTTTATGTCTAATTGGTTTCTATTTGATGGGAGAGGTGGTTTTTAATTTTTTGTTTTGGAGCTGGTAATAATTCCTATAGTATGTTAATAGTGTTAAAGGTACACTTTTCATCTGTTTGGCACAGACGGTATACAATTTTTTTTATCCATTTTCCCAATGAGCCTTCAAGTAATTTTGGTGATGTGGCTCTTTGGATTGCTCTTCACAGGCCATAACGGAAGAAGGGAATGCCACAGACGCACAAGAAATTGCATCTCCTCCTCCATCCACTGAAAGCTCTGATCCATGTGAAGAAATTCTTTTTAACCCTAATGTCTTCACCGAGTTTAAGTTGGCTGGAAATGAGGAGGTATGTTTTTGATTTTGTAATTTTTTTCAGGGAGTTTGAACATGTATCCATTTATTTGTTTTCCTTTTTCCAGGAGATAGCAGAAGATGAAGGAAATGTGAGGAAAGCCAGTTTGTATCTTACAGATGTTGTGCTTCCAAAATTTATACAAGACCTCTGCACGCTTGAAGTATCACCCATGGACGGGCAGACGCTAACTGAAGCACTCCATGCTCATGGAATTAATGTTCGCTATATTGGAAAAGTAAGCATTATTGTTTTAATTAATACTTCTAACTATTGTAAGTATTGGTGGATAGAAACTGTGAAAATCATACTTTTTCTTTTCCTTTGAAGGTTTTGCATAAAATGTAATGTGCAAGGATGACTGAATCTATCGTTATGTGATTGGGATAGTGTGTTTGACACCTTTTGGCTTATTTTAACAGGTGGCTGAGGGGACCAGACATTTACCTCATCTTTGGGATCTTTGCTCCAATGAGATAGTGGTTAGATCTGCTAAGCACATTCTCAAGGTGAGAGGCATTTCCTTGTCTGCTTGATCTCATATTATCTCATTCTTTTTATTTTATAAAAACTGAGATGTTGTCCTGTTGGTACCGGGAAATGTGGCACATTACAGTGTGTTATTGCCGTAAAATCTAGTCATAAACTAACTTATTTGATTCAGTTCTCTAGGAGGGACACAACTCCTATGATGTCAGATTTTAATTTCGAGTGCAGACCAATGATGCCTACGTGACTTAGATACTATAGGAGTGGGGAACTTGACCTCTCGGGTACTCCCGTAATGTGATATATTTTTTTTGGGACCAATGCTTAAGCTGTAAATGTCTGCTTGTTTTCATGTTATGATATTCCTTACTATTTTGTAAGTGAAAATGATCCTGTTGAGGACCTGGAAATGTGGCATCTTACAGCATGACACTGCCATAAAACCTTTGTTTTAGTTATACACTAAGCAATTTGATTTGGGTTGCAGTTGAGAATGCAAATCATAATGCATGTGACTTAGATACTTTAATGGTGGAGACCTTGTCCCATAAGGAACTTCAGTAGTGTGATATATCTTATTTGGACTTATGCTGAAGTTATAAACGGATAGTTTGTGCATTTTGATTTGTTGCTTAATATATACATAGACAGATTTGGCAAAGAAATATCCTTGCAAGTTTCCTGTCTGATGATTAAAACAGCATCCATTTAGCTGTTACAGTTTTGGAATTTTTATGCGTCAGATATGCTTTCCTGCAAAGCAGTTTGTACATTTATTTTACTTCAATTTGAACTGCAGCTTTTCATGATTGAATTGAGCTCCTATATTCAGGGACATCCACTGAAAAATATCAATTTGTGCAAGACCTTGTTGCTTGTTATGTAATGTGCCAATTTGTACTTTGACGCTATTATTTTGGTCCAAGGACATGATTGGGAAACAGTTGACTTGGATGGGTTATATATATCATAGGTGTTAAATATCATTTTAGTTCCATCCTTTTGACTTTCATAATTATTGTCCAGTAATTGTAAAAAGTTAAAAACAATGAGGTCATCGATGTTTGGTTGAAAGTGGTTCATAGTTTTCATTTCCTGTTCGGCAGGATGCCTTGAGAGAAACGAATGATCATGATATTGGGCCCGCAATCACCCATTTCTTCAACTGTTTCTTTGGAAGCTGTCAAGCCGTTGGCTCAAAAGTTGCTGCTAATAATATGCAGTCTAGAACGCCCAAAAAGGTAAGTCTTGTAGAATTAACAGTACCAACTTATTGAAAAAAAATTTGTGTCAAAATTTTTTCTTAGTTACAAGTTATAGCTTCTTTGTACAACTTCATGGCTGTTCTCAGCTAAATTTTTATCTCTGTCATCATTTAATGCTCATCTGAGAACTCTTTTGCAATTGGAAATTGAAACTATATGCATTTTGAATATTAATTTGTACTTTTGGAGAATCACAAAGTTGCACCAAGTAAACCAGAGAAAATTTCATCTACTAATTGACAAATGTTGAGCAGGATTTGTGACTTCAAGTTCCTTTTTATCTTCAGGAACAAACAGGACAGCAATCTCCAAGAAAATCGTCCAAGGGACAAGGAAAATTGAAGGATGGAGTATCTGCTAGAAAGAGTCGATCCTCATTTATGCTTGCTAGCTCAGAAACTCTATGGTCCGACATTCAAGAATTTGCAAAACTCAAATATCAGGTATTAATTATCAATAATATTGGTTTCTCCTGGAGAAATTAGATTTTCTTTCATAGCCTTTTGATGGATGTTCCTAAAAATGAAATTTTTGGCATAAGGAATTTGCATTTTCTTGAATTTTCCTTTGGTTGCCCAGTTGCTTGAGTTTATCTGCTTCTGCACCCTCCTCTTCGACAGTTTACATTTTTTTGAAAAATATGTACACTTCAAGGGGATCTTGCTGGTGATTTTATTTCCAGTAACATATCATTTGTGGTATGGAACATTTTTCCCTGTTGTTTCATGGCGTTTTGCCATTTCCTGAGCTATAGAAATTAATGGACTTATGGATGGTGGATCTTCATGTTTGTTATTTGATCCTCATATGATACCTTTGAGCGGTGTGTATCGTTATATTTTTTTTTACCTAGTTTCCCATTGTTGATAGTTTGAGCTGCCGGAGGATGCTAGGATGCGTGTAAAGAAAGATTCTGTTATACGTAATCTTTGCCAAAAGGTAACTCTAGATTCCGTTATACATTATCTTTGTTTCAATATCAATTGAACTTCTAAATGGTCAACAACTCGACTTTGATTTCATTTTGCAGGTGGGCATTACAATTGCAGCTCGCAGATATGATCTTAATTCTGCAGCACCTTTCCAAATGTCAGATATCTTAAATCTTCAACCTGTAGTGAAACATTCAGTTCCTGTCTGTTCAGAAGCTAAGGATCTTGTGGAAACAGGAAAGATCCAACTGGCCGAGGTATGCACTTTATTGCGGTGTCACTATAGCATCAGATTCCGGATGTGAAGGAAACGTCTCGACCAGAATATAATTTTCTGTGGGAACCTTGAAGTTAGAGCTAATTCTCAAAGATGACCAAGACCGACTTAAAAAGTTATATTAGAATATAATGAAGAATTTCAGGGCTTATATTTGTGCATGTTCTAGTTCTGGGATGTCGACCATGAATCTAAAATGGCATATGGTCCTTATATTAAAATATAAAGATGCTGCATTTACCATGAAAAGAAATATATTTCATCCTGCAATTTTCTGAAATATATGCTTTTCAACTTTATGTTGGTAGGATTTTTATTAATTTGGAATTATTCACCAGAAGAATCTATAAAGATCTACCATCAGTTAATTGTTGTCAACCTCATGTTCCAATACTAATGTGGTTTAATTATTTACCGTATGTTTTTGTTTTCCTTCTAGGGAATGTTAAGTGAAGCGTACACATTATTTACCGAGGCATTTTCAATACTTCAGCAGGTAAGTAATATTATTTGGGTTGTTTTCTCAAACTTTCCTTGGTGGGTCAATGTCTAGCACTATTATATCCTTTTGCGATTTCAGGTTACTGGTCCAATGCATAGGGAGGTTGCTAACTGCTGTCGGTATGCATAACCTCTTTATACTGTTCAGCAGATTTTTTATATTTCTAATTGGATATTCATGATGCTGATAACATCTGAGCTAAGCGTTTGCTGCGCTGAGTTTCAGGTATCTTGCCATGGTTCTGTATCATGCGGGAGACATGGCTGGAGCCATAATGCAACAGCATAAGGAACTAATTATAAATGAACGCTGCCTTGGCCTAGACCACCCTGACACTGCTCACAGGTATTGCATTTGGTGTTTATACTTGTTTCTGTTGCTAAGATGGTGGTTGCATAGATATTTTGAATATAATTTTCCTTGTTACTTTTTATTTTCTGACAGTATATAAACTCAAGCTGTTAATTATTGAAATTCGTAATCGGTTGCTATTTTGAGGATTACTATAAAGATTGTCGCTCCACATTTTTCTTAAGATGTGTTAATATTGGAACTTGATGAGATTGGTTGTGTTTTGATATCTTGATTTACAGTGAGGTCTGAAAGTACCCATCCTATATGTTTGATGTAGTGTCATAATCAATTTAAAAATTCTTTTATCTTGCATGAGAAGTTTGTTTTCTCCTCAAATATGAATTTGTTTATTTGTGTTTTTATGTTTTCTTAACCTGTATAGTAGAATCAGCGTTCAGACAAGCCTATCGTGGATGACATTATTCTCTCTATTTCTCACTCTTCTCTTTTCCTGAATCTGATGGTCTCCTTGTGTTTGCAACTTTGCTACTGCAGCTATGGAAATATGGCTCTTTTCTACCATGGACTTAACCAGACAGAACTTGCACTACGGCACATGTCAAGGGCATTGCTTCTGCTAAGTTTGTCATCGGGCCCAGATCACCCTGATGTTGCTGCAACTTTCATTAATGTCGCTATGATGTACCAGGATCTTGGGAAGATGGACACTGCTCTTCGATATTTGCAAGAGGCTCTGAAAAAAAATGAAAGGCTTCTAGGGGAGGAGCACATCCAGACTGCTGTATGCTATCACGCACTTGCTATTGCATTTAATTGTATGGGTGCCTTCAAGCTCTCTCACCAGGTATGTTGTGGAAGAATATAGTGACTTTTTGTGGTTTTCCTTCTAATGTAATATTCACTTGATAAAGAACAATTTCATTCCATACATTGGGCAACTTTAGAGTGCAATTAACATATTATATAACATTTGGTGTGGCAGCATGAGAAGAAAACTTATGACATACTAGTCAAACAATTGGGCGAGGAGGATTCTAGAACACGTGACTCTCAAAACTGGATGAAGACATTTAAGATGCGCGAGCTACAGGTAAATGGATGGCATCCTTTAGTAACTCACAACAGTGAATAGATATTGATGGGTGATTGCATAATGTATATACTAGAAGTATTTGTTTCTGATTCCTATATTTGGTATTTTTTTTTCTTTCCAATAGATGAATGCACAAAAGCAAAAAGGTCAAGCTTTGAATGCTGCTTCGGCTCAAAAGGCAATTGACATCTTGAAGGTAGTTTGGATGCTTCTTTTTGCTTAAAAATTTGGAATTTTGTTCAATTGAAGGATAATTGGTGGTTTGTTTTTTAGATATGCAGTCATGGTCTCATCGTTTCATTTCTCCTATTTCTGCTCTACATATTTTCATATTTTTAATTTCCCGTGAAAGATGGCCCAAAAAACTAGTTTGTCTCCTAATGCTTCTGCACATAAAATATTTCGAATGTGTTGTCAGAAAAGAATAAGAGAAAACTGTGAGATGGAGGGAAATGTGTAATGTTTCCATGACAGTGATCTTAAACTGTCAAACCACGCTGATTTGTGTTTGGGGTATAGTTTACACCGAGAATCTTGATTTCCAATTAATAATTGACTTTGCATGTCTGGCCCATCCTGACTTGATGCAGGCATTCCAATCTGCTGCCATAGCCGGTGGGTCTGGGAGCTCTAACCCTTCCGCCAACAAATCTCTTAATGCTGCAATAATTGGTGAAACCCTTCCACGAGGTAGGGGAGTTGATGAGAGGGCTGCTCGTGCAGCAGCTGAAGTCAGGAAGAAGGCAGCAGCAAAGGGCCTCTTGATACGCCCACACGGTGTTCCCATCCAAGCTGTGCCTCCACTTCCTCAGTTACTTGATATCATCAATTCAGGTGCAACCCCACCAGTTGCAGTGGAAAATGGAGAAACTGATGGAGTGAAGGAAGCCAATGGTCATCCTGCAAATGGCTCAACTGATGTGAAACTGGAGCAATCAACAACGGAGCAGGAAGGTCAGCCTCCAGTTGGACTGGGCAAAGGTTTAGCAACACGGGACGGCAAGAAACAGAAATCGAAAACCAAAGCCGCATCTTGAAATATTGTGCATCAGAGTTTTGTTGACCGACACCAAGGTTGGTTTTCGTTGTGAGGTTTTGGTCTTTTGAGGTAACAATATTTTCTATCGGTTTTGAGGATTAGAAACTAGTGCATGGAAGTTGTGGATTTTCCCTGTAATTTTTTGGAATAATAACCGCGGGCTTGCAGATTTATTCAGGCAAAAAAAAGAGCAACTACTGGAGCGAGTAGGTTCACTGTAATTTTCCCTAACACTGACGGATGGAAAATTTCAGTTGACATTTTTTACTTTCCGTTATTTTATATTTAGTCAAGTTTAAAGTATTATTTGAACGGAGTTGCGACATAAATGTATCATTTCAAGGTATTATATGTAAAACTGCCATGATTATTTTCCTAATTGAAGAATTAATCAGCCTTCCCTCGGTTATTTCTGTGCTTTAAAAATGGAATAAATTGAATTTGACAAAGGTCGACTGCAAATTGTTTGTTCGTCATATGCTTGTGAAAATTGCTTTCGGACTCTGAGGCTTATGAATGTTTAAAATGTTTAATTTGACGTGTATCATCTTGTTTGGATTTATAAATTGAAAAATTTAGATTCGTATGAGAAAGAGAACATGAAAATTGGAGTTCATAAGTTCGTCTAATGTTTGTCATTAAGTGTAACGTTCGATCCCAAGGGAGCTCAAATTTGGTGAAGAAGCTAACATGGCCGCACTACTGCCGTGGCCACATGCCCATTGTTGCCACCGCCCTTACCACCACATTCGGCCTCCACCGCACCACCTTACCACGAGCAACAGCCATAACCGTTGCCACTGTTAAACGTCACTACAACCACCACCACCAACACCGACCATATATACGACTTGTGTCAACTACACAACTAACTTGATAGGTAGTATCGATAACCATTTACACTTGATGAGCAAAAAAATTGAGGAAACGAGAAGAATATTTGTCTAACGAAAAAAAATTCTAAACCATTTACTAGGCTTGTCGCCGCGCTTATAAAACACTAAATTTGTCTTTAAAAGTGGATCATTCGTAGAACATTTCACGAGAATGATGACCTTGTTTTCACTCCATTTTGGCTGATTGGAGTTGGAGTATTCTAGCACCAACAGGTGAAGGAAGGCGTTTGTTATCTCTGCAACCGCCATATGACTATCCCAAATGAAATACTCAACACGTGTCGAAATCTGAGAAAACTTGCTGGTTTAGATTAAGTAATTTAGTGGCGGTGAAAGATTCACTCAACAGATCAACATGACCAATTCTGCATAGGCCTCACCAACTTCATCTTTTACAATTTTGGATACATGAACAACACTTTATGTCTCACCCACCAAACAACAACTTGGTGTCACCTACTCCAAAATAATTTTGATTAGGGTGTTTTAGATGTCTCCATTGTTGATCCTTCCCAACAGTAAGAATTCAAAACCCACTCCACAATAATTTTGGCCCTAATGATGGATGGGATTGAAGCATGCGGAAGCGTGGTGGAATGTGATAAGACAAGACGTGACAAGTAGACATGAGGAATCGTATAATAGTATTTGACGTATTGGAAAGTAAGGAATCTTATCTAGAATAATTTGATTGTCAAGTATGGGCTGATTGTAAAGTAAGAGCTGATTGTGATGTAAAGAAGATTCCTTTTTATCTTGTGCAAGTAATAGACAAAAGAAAAAGATTCCTCCTATCCTCATATAATTTAATGTGAGGTTCGGAAAAGTTCCTCCTAAGCCTATAGGCAAGTAATTTGTTATCCGTTGATCGGCTCAAAGTTACTATTTGAAATTTCTCTAGGTCGGAAATAATTTTTTTGAAAGTTCCTTGTCCTTACAGCTATATCTAAACAACGAAACCCTCTCCATGCCGATCTCGTCAAGATGCTCCCGCAGCTGCACATTTACCGTATTCCCCCTCTTCTTCTTTGCCAAACTCTTCAATTAATTTGCGTTGCCTTTGAGTCAGATTCCTGCACAGTTACAAGTCTCAAGTTCCGAGTTATATATACAAAACAGTGTCTCGATAGCTAATTATGGTCAAACAGAGGTTAACATTAGAACGTTATATAAAACGGACTACTAACAAAAGTTGTTTGGAACCAGGAATACTTACGTTGGAATGCTGACATTGAAATGCACATATTGATCACCCAACGAATAAGAGTTCCTCGTCCTGATCCCTGTTATACATTACCAGTAAGTCAACTGAGAAATGAATTTGTTCCATCACATGGAGTGGAGATTATAAATTAAAGTTTCAATCGATATTACTAAATTGAAAAGCAAAACAAACATGGATTTACACAAGCCAAAATATCAAAGATGAAGGATAAAACTAGAACACATATCCAGGAGATACAAAGAAAACTTTTGTAGTTAAATGTCGGTTATCATCAGATTCAGGAGAGGCTCAACATCAAAGGTATTGGAGATGCAGCTATGCGTAAAGATTTAAATTTTAACCCGAGTATAAGAAACACCAATCCTCGAGTATAAGAAACACCAATCCTTGGAAAATCCCATTATTTCTACTTCACAAATGGAGCGTAACTACGGGAAAGAGATAATGAGTACGTAGCATCAAATTTCTCTTTCTGCTCATTTTCCTCTGCTTTTAGTAAAAGAAGAGGTTGACAAATCTTTGAAGCAGAAGCTTAACTTTTACAAACCAATTCCTAATCCAACTTGTTTCTTTATAAAGTTAACTGGGATTGTTGTTGTTGATAATTTGCAAGTGTACAATATCGTCCAAGTAATATAGTGATAAGTAGAGTGTCGTTCAAACAAGGATTGAATTAACCTAAATTTACAATTGAGATTGAATTAACCTAAATTCTCTCCTTGCGGCACACCCCGATCCGGCTCTCAATTCTCCTTTTATATTTTCCACTAGTCTGCCTCCTAATAAGGAATTAGAATCCTTGTCCTTGTTAGAAAAGTCCAACCGCCACTTTTTATGAAGCCCAAATTGGATTTAATTTGATGAAGCCCAAATTGGATTTAATTTGATAAAGCCCAAATTCCAGCACCACTCTCACATAGCAGCAGTCCACTTCGTTATTCCTTCATACTTTTCTTATAATTCTTTTTAAAAATCTACACTTATCTCCGACCATTATTTCTACAAAACTCATGCAAAACACATCAAATTCACCAATTTAATATAAAATCATGACCAAATAATAAGTAAAAGAGGTATAAAACATGCATATAATATGACCATAACAATTGTTTAAAGAGGGGAACTCAAAATTCTTATCATCAGTGCAAGAAATTGAATTATAAAGATTTATGACTTCCTTACCTTTCTTCTTCAAGACTGCCTTCTGACCAGGTTGGGTGCCAGCACGGACCTGCGGATGAGAAAGCAGTGTACACTGATGCCACCATTGAGACATATTTTAACTGACACATGATCTGTTAATATTTCAACCATATTTGAGACATATTTTAACTGACAAAATAGGTGCTTCATAAGAAATAGAGACAAAACAAGCGCGCACACACACACCCCCAACACATTTACTTTCCCAAAGCGTTATAATCATCTCATCTTTTGTACTTTCAAATCTAAGCAATTCTCTCTTGAAAAAACAAAATATAAGCATATATCTAATAATAGCCGGCCCCCAAAACCGACAAAACAATTATGAAGTAAAAAAGTTGGGACAGTAAGCAGCAAACAAAGACTAAATATTGAAAAATGAACCCCCCCCCACCGAGAACAAGTCGTCTGCATCATAAACGGGCCAGTTTGCATGAAAGTCTGGGTATGCAGCAAACCAAGAGTTAACAAGAGCAGATGATGCGATATCCTTTATGATTAAAGAACAAAAACAAATTAGGTTTACATTCTTCAAGAAACTGACCATTCCAAACCCTTTACAGCGCTTACATGATTCAGGTCTGGTGCCAGGGGGAACCCCACTTCCACCTGCAACGATCCAAAGAACAATAAGTTAGCTGAAATGTTTCCTTGTGATACTTATGGGCAAAAGGTAACTACATAATACAAAATTTCAACAATAGACAGCTTCCTAAAGAAACAAAGACATTTAGAAGTGAACAAATCAGGCATAACGCGGGCTTCACAAGCCACTGCAGCTTGAAATGACACAGTTTTAGCACATCCCTGAACGGTTTCCATGAAGGATAGTTCTAGAGTAACCTGCGTACTTATAAGAACAGAAACCCATGTCATGAACAACATTCTAAAGCACAAATATATATCAACAATAAATACGAAGTGGTATGAAACCTTGATATCTTGACCACCAATCTGACGGAAGATGTTGAAGATCTAATCTCCATTGGAAACAGTGCACCACCAATAACATACAATTCCAAACCCAAAGCATCCCCCCCCCCCCCCCCCCCCCCCCAAAAAAAAAAAAATGCAAAAGTCAGCAATTTGGAAATGTAGAGGAAGCATTGTAGAACATATAATATGTCTTCTATCATCATAACATATTAAAGAGGTAAGAGTCATTACATTTTTATCAAATATATCTTCGAGTGGATTTTTGGGAAAACCATTGTCTGCATTCTCATCGCCAGTCTGAAAGAGGTAAGAGTGCTTAGTGACATAGTGATAAACAAAAGCTAGCAATATAAGGAACACATCCACATAATATAACTATGAAAGGGGCCACACAACAGAAGTACAGTACAACGAGATTCAATTAATTAAAATGGTCATGAAGTTGATAGGTTTCCTAGCAAAACATGGACTATTATAGTATGTAACTGCCTTGACATTGGCAACAATAAAAGTCCACCAGTTCATCTTAGTTTCTTCTCAAAGTGGAACATCTGGAACTATAACCATTTTCGATTTCCTAACCTGTAATAGGTATTCTAGGTTTGTTAATAGTTGAAAAGAAGTCTTCTGTGCTTGTTGCATCTACAGGGGGTAGAGGAGAAAAAATTCTGGAATTTATGTGTGATTACTATCGTTTGATAGTACCCAGGAATGAATTTTAAGGATTTTTTAAGAATGTAAACAAGTGTT
Source organism: Pyrus communis (assembly GCF_963583255.1). NCBI lineage: Eukaryota > Viridiplantae > Streptophyta > Magnoliopsida > Rosales > Rosaceae > Pyrus > Pyrus communis. The sequence goes on along the minus strand of NC_084807.1, from coordinate 418,372 downwards.
ATCCCTATCCAGTTCATTGTCAAGTAAAACTAACAAAGCATTAACTACTCAACCAGAAGCATTTCATAAGGGAATACTCAGACTCAGCAGGAATTTATTTTTTATTTTTTTAAATATAGAGGGAGTAAACATAAGGAATAGAAGTAACACGTCATCATATCTTCGATGCTTTTCCTCATCTTTCAAAACCTACAAAAATAATTAAAAGTCTATTCATAAATTAATAGTAATTAGTAAATAAATTCTGAAGATAAACTTAAACCTCATAGGCCCCTTGAACTTCCTGAAACTTCTATTCTGTTTCAGGATCATCTTTATTTGTGTCTGGAGATGGAGCTTCTTTACTAGCTGCAAAATAATTAAGGGAGATGAAGGATCAAAGAAAATTGCGATTCAGAACAGAAACAATTTGAAATCAAATATGCATTCAAACTGCACTACATAGCGAGAACAACTTGAAAAATGACTAAACTTCTAAATATGTAACTAAACACACATTAACATTATGCGTTATCATGAACATGTAAGCCTCTTATTCTTCCTACAGCAGTAGTATGATGATATAAGTTTTCTAAGATTTCTGGAAAACAACTATAGTTTGTTAACAGTGTGTGCAGTAAAATATAAATTAATTATATTCCAACATCTCAAATGTACGTCCGGTGTGTGCAGTGAAGTTGGCATTTATCAATTCTACAAGAATTGAGTGAATATATACGTATAGTAGGCCTAAAGTGAAGCAAAAACCTACCCCATAATAAGCTTTCTTTATGGGGTGTGCTATCCACACACCCCATTTTACTTCTTATACACCTCTTAATAATTTCTGTCCGTTGATCTTCTTCATTTCATCCGATCTGACGGTCGAAAATTAAAAGGTGTGTGAGAAGTGAAATGAGGTGTGTGGATATCACAACCCTTCTTTATTTCCGAGGTACTCGCATTCTTGCTCACACCAAGTGTCTCATAGTAATCTACGGCGGACATAGATGCTGATGCATAAAAGAGTACAAGCCCCGTTATATAAATTCAGCACACTCCCTTTTCTACGCAGTGTCAAAATGAACAAATAATGCCATATTGCAAGAAATTAACTAAGTAATGAAGTCTTTAAGCTCAAGTGTTTTTTTTATTTTTTTCACATAACATTGGTACAAAAGTTTTCTCATACAATGTGGGTTTTCAACTAAAAAAGCACACAACACTGAGTTTTACGGCATATCAGAATCAGACAAGCTTTCAAAATGAGTAAATGATGCTGAACAATTGAAATGCGCAGAATCGCATAAGCAAGAACATATTTACAAACTCATGAACAAATTGATAAACCAGTATCCGTGTCCACCAAGGATCTTTGATCCACTTCCCACCAGGAATCTATCTTCACAAAGGACACGGGAGCGGCAGCCTTATCTGCGAGGGTTTCCTAGTTCTTTAGGGTTAGGGTTTTCTAGTTCTTTTGTAAACCTGATTGTAACTATGTCTTTGTATCCTTCTACACGATTGCTTTGTAATCCTATATATATCAATGATAATTGACTCACTCATTCACTGAGTTGAGATTTAGAAATAATATCTTTCATGGTATCAAGAGCCAACGTCTCACGACAAAGGTTCACAATTTAATTTTTCTTTTTTTTTTTCCGGTTCTTTACAGTCATGGCGTCCTCTTCCTCCTCTTTTACTGTTGCTGCTCCCTTTGTTACAAACTTTCTCACCATCAAACTAGACCGCAACAACTATCCCCTCTAGCGTGCTCAGTTCCTCCCCTTGCTGCGCAGCCGCAACCTCCTCTCCTTTGTTACCGGTGACAGTCAATGCTTGTCTTTCCTTCTTGATGACAACGGCAAATTTACAGACAAGGTCAATCCATTGTATAGTGAATGGATACAAACTGATCAGATGATTCTCTCCTGGATTACTAGTTCTCTTACTCCCAAGGTTCTTGCTACTATTGTCAACAAGATTGATTCGGCCTCTGCTTGGTTGTCTCTTCAAGAACGCTATGCCTCTACCTCACAGAACCGTATTATTTAGATGCGGATTGAATTAATGAATACCTCCCGTGGTGATCTTTCTATTGCTAACTATCTTGACAAGGTTAATGTTCTTGCCGATAATCTTGCCCTCTCAGGAGCCCCAGTTTCTGAGTCAGATTTGGTTGCCATAATTATGAGCAAGGTTGGTCCTTAATATGAGACCACCGTTGCTTCCGCCCAAGCTCGTGATACTCCAATCACCTACACTGCTCTGGAAGCTTTACTCCTCAGTGCAGAACAACGTCACCAGGCTTTCTCTCTTCCCTCCGATGTTGGCACTTCTGCGTTTGCTGCTGTGCATGGTGGCCATGGTGCATCTCGCGGTCGTGGTGGTTCGTTTGGTGGCCGCGGTGGTGGCTACGCTCGTGGCAATGGCTTTTCCCGTCCCTACACTAATGCTTCTTCCTCACTAGCAGCCTCTTCCCGTGGCCCACCTTCTTCTTCCAACAACATCCTCGGCCCTGCTCCTACTTCTAGTGGTTCTTTTCATGCACCAGCCTTCTCCTCGCCTGGCCGTCTTCAGTGTCAGATTTGTCAATGTTATGGTCACTCCGCTATTGATTGTTTCAATCATCTCAACATGTCATATGAAGGAAGGGTTCATTCGTCTCGTCTTCAGGCTTATGCGGCTGCCCCTTTGTCCCGTGCATCGCCCACTGCTTCTCCTGCCCCGCCTGTGTAACAATGGCTTTTCGACTCTGGCGCCAATTCTCACATAACCAATGATGTGGGACAACTTCACAATCCTCGTGAGTATCATGGAACTGATCAAATTCATGGTGTGCATGGTGGTCCAGGTTTGCAAATCTTCAAAATTGGTGATTCATTTCTTCGTACTAAAACTACTTCCTTCTGTTTACCTAACACTCTTTTTTGTCCTCACGTCTCCACTAACATTATTTTTTTAAATCGTTTTATGAGTGATAATGATTGTTTCTTTATCTTACATCCTCGTTTTTATCGTGTGGAGGATTCACGGACGGGGAGGATCCTTTAACAAGGCCCAAGTAACAATGGACTTTACCCCTTTCGTTCTTTTCCTCAACCCCATGGTGTTTTTGCTTTTTTAGGTGAACGTGTAACGGATGCTTTGTGGCATTCTAGGTTAGGTCATCCTTCTTTTTCTATTTTGCAACAGTTAGTTTCTGCAAATAAGTTGCCCCTTAAAGGCTCATTTTCTAGTAAGTTTTGTCAATTTTATCCCTTAGGTAAAAGTCATAAATTACCATTTTCTTTATCTCCATTTGTATCTTCTTCTCCTTTAGAATTGATTCATTCTGATGTCTGGTCTTCACCTACTTTATCGGTCTTTGGCTTTAAGTATTATGTGGTTTTTGTGGATGATTTCTCTCGTTATACTTGGTTTTACCCTCTCCGTTTAAAATTTGATGTTTTCTCCACCTTTGTTACTTTTAAAAATTTGGTTGAAAATATGTTTGGTGTTACAATTAAGGCTTTTCAATCCGATGGTGGCGGTGAATTTGTTAATCATCGTTTTCGGAATTTGTTGAATGAACATGGCGTTTTCCATCGTCTTACATGCCCCCACCATCCTGAACAAAAAGGCTTGGCTGAACGAAAACATCGACATTTAGTTGAAACGGGTCTAACTCTCTTAGCTCAATCCGGTTTATCCACCTCTTATTGGGCTGAATCTTTTCACACCGCTAATTACATCATTAATCGTTTGCCTACTCGCCTTTTACAACATGTTTCTCCATTTGAAAAATTGTTTCATAAACCTCGTCAATATTCCTTTTTCAAAGTTTTTGGTTGTGCCTATTTTCCTTTATTGCGTCCGTATAATACTAATAAATTACAACTTCGTTCAAAATGTTGTGTTTTTTTGGGATAGTCTTTAAATCATCATGGTTATCACTGTTTGGATCCCTCTACGGGACGTGTCTTTCTTTCTCTCCATGTTGTCTTTGATGAGAACAGTTTTCCCTATAAAGAGTCCATTGTTACTTCACCAACGTCCCTTTCCTCGTTTGTGGATCCCGTCATCCCCATTGGCCCATCCCCACCTCCTACTACTCCAATCTCTGCCATCCCTGCCATCATGCAGCCCCATTCCCTGTCCCCACCAGCCATTACTACTGCATAGCCTCCTGCCCCGCGCCCTCTTCAAGTCTATACCCGCCGAACCCCACGTCCCACCCAGTCCCACCCTTCACCCTTAACTAATCCGGCCCCTATTGCAACCCGACCACCAACTACACCCACACCACTAGTTTCATCTACTCCCGAGGTAAGTAATTTGTCCCATTCCATGATCACTCGAAGCCAACTTGGTGTTCCCAAACCTAACCCCAAATATGCTTATGTTACTACTTTTGCTAATGACTTGGTTGAGCCTACCTGTTATAGTCAGGCAAATAAACATCCCGAGTGGCGTAAAGCAATGGCCGATGAATTCACTGCATTACAACAAAATGGCACTTAGACTTTAGTTCCGTTTCACCACACTATGAACATTCTTCCCAACAAATGGGTCTACAAAATCAAGCGGCGATTTGATGGTTCCATTGAACGCTATAAAGCACGATTAGTGGCTAATGGGTTTCATCAACAAGAAGGTTTGGACTACGAAGAGACTTTCAGTCCCATTGTCAATCATGCGACTATTCGATTAATTCTCTCCATTGCTATTCACTACAACTGGCCTCTTCGTCAACTCGATGTTCAAAATGCCTTTCTCCATGGTTCTTTGACAGAAGAGGTCTACATGCACCAGGCCTCCGGATTCGTTGATCCTCAACGTCCCTCCCATGTCTGCAAATTGTAGCGGTCCTTATATGGTCTTGAACAAGCTCCCCGTGCATGGTTCCAATTTTTCTCAACACTTGGAAAATTTAGGTTTTGTCTCATCTCATGCCGATTCTTCCTTATTTACTTTTTTTGATGGCTCCGTTATTATTTACTTGCTAATATATGTGGATGACATTCTTATTACTGGAAATAGCTCGGCTTATATCGCCCGTTTGATTCATCAGCTTAGCACTCTATTTTCCATGAAGGATCTTAGCCCTCTCCATTATTTCTTAGGGATGGAAGTACATCGCACTACCACCGGCCTCCTTCTTACACAAACCAAGTACATCACTAACATTTTCAAATGTACCACCATGCTGGAGTGCAAGCCTATTTCGACCCCATCTATTAGTGGCCACCGCCTCAGCCTGACGGATGACGAACCATTGTCTGACATCACCGAGTTTCGTAGTGTTGTGGGGGCCTTACAGTACCTTTTTTTCACTCGTCCTGATATTGCATTTGCTGTTAACCAGGTTTGCCAGTTTATGCATAAGCCTACTACGGTCCATTGGGTTGTGGTCAAACGCATACTTCGTTATCTTAAAGCTACTCCAAATCATGGCATTGTTTACCGCCCTAGTTCTCTTCACCTCACTGCCTATGCTGATGCAGATTATGCTGGTGATCCTGATGATCGCCGGTCTACTAGTGGTTATTGCATCTTCCTTGGCAACAATCTCATCTCCTGGAGCTCCAAGAAACAACGTGGTGTCTCGCGCTCCAGTACTGAAGTTGAATATTGTTAGCTTGCCTACACAGCCGCTGCTCTCTCTTGGTATCGCTCTTTGTTTCGTGAGCTTCATCTTCCCCTGGTTCCTCCACGTATTTGGTGCGACAATATTAGTGCTCTTTCAGTCGCTTCTAATCCAGTCTATCAACAACGCATGCAGCATGTTGAGGTCGACTATCATTATGTTCATGAAAAAGTCACTCGCAATGAGCTCATTGTTGGTTACGTCTCCTCTGTCGACCAGTTGGCTGATCTTCTTACCAAAGGCCTGTCTGCAGCTTGGTTTTCTTTCCTGCTGTCCAAACTTCCAGTTCGTCCCCTCCCTGTCAGATTGCGGGGGAGTGATAAACCAGTATCCGTGTCCACCAAGGATCTTCGATCCACTTCCCACCAGGAATCTGACTTCACCAAGGACACGGGAGCGGCAGCCTTATCTACGAGGGTTTCCTAGTTCTTTAGGGTTAGGGTTTTCTAGTTCTTTTGTAAACTTGATTGTAATTATGTCTTTGTATCCTTCTACACGATTGCTTTATAATCCTATATATATCAATGATAATTGACTCACTCATTCATTGAGTTGAGATTCAGAAATAATATCTTTCACAAATAACCAAAATGAACGCATATTCGTGTGTCTGATACTAGTTCCATTAATCGATCGGGATGCCAACCAACTGGTATTGAGAGTTCCCAGCAACCAACTCTTTTTACACACTGCCAAAAAAGGGAGGGGGAGGGGGAAAGAAAAGGCAACAAAAAAGAGTCCGGGAGAAACTTAATGCTCATTCAATAGAATCGAATCCCATTTGAACATATTAAAAGAAACATAACAAACTAAATCTAGACGAAAATTCAGCAGTCCTAAAGGGGAACCCATTTCTCCCAAACTCGAAAACCCGAAAAAAGGGAAAGTGGGTTGGTGTTTGACATACCGTTATTAGTATTAGTATAATTTCCGACTAAAACACTGGAATTGTGCCAAATCCCAGTCCTGAATGTCGTATACCGACCTCCAAACACCCACCAGTACACCTGGAAGCACCAATTCAAACATTGATTATTAATTAAATTTTAGAGCCTATAATATTTCAGATTTCTTGACCAAATAAAATAAAACGGACTCTCCACTGTCCGGCGCGTGCTATACACCAGAACATTTTATAATTTTGACAAGAAATATTAAAAAATGACTCTGATTCAAGACAATTTAGTTAACAACTTCCACGAGAATCTGGTTCTAATTCCTCCTCAATTTAAGTTCCGTACTAATAGCCCATAAGAATAATATAGCATAGAGTTCTCATATTATAGAAGTGTTGAAAAGAGAAGAGACTTGCGAGCCAAGCCAAGAAAGTTGTCACTTGTCCCACTGAGAGAAGAAGTCACAGCATTGCAATAACAAAAGGGGCACCAATGGCATTACAAAAGCAGCAGCCTTGTGTCACGGAGGGTTTGGGGTAGCTGATTTAGCGATTCGGGGTGAGCCTACTGGTTATTATCTCAAAATATTACAGAAAATTTGAGGAAATTAAGAAGAAAGAAGAAGCAAAATGCCAAAGGCAAAAGGCTAAGGATACCGGCTGGACTCGAAGAAAAATGAATCATAGGTTTCGAAATGAGTATTCCAAGTTTGGTTTCTGGAGCAGAATGAAAACATTAGACTTGTTTTACAACTGGAGCATTTTGAGTTTCATCATGTTTTCCAGTGACAAGCTAACGGTTGCAGATTCCTTCGCGCTGAATAAAAAGACATTATTATTCACATCTTGTGTATGCTAGTTTTCTCATTTTCCTAGTGTGGCAATTAAAGTCTGTTTTGATATACGGAACGGAATATTGGGATCCCAGGAGATCCTTCTTTGCAACTATTTTGAAAGTGCAGCAATGCCGCCACCGGACACGTTACTTCAACGAGAATCGGATCGGAATTGAGCTGGCTTGAACATGGCGTCCAAGAATTTCAACATTGTATTAGAAAAGAGTAATAAATAAGGTTAAAAGGTAAGAAAAGAGTAGAAAGAAAAGCACAAAGAAAGAAAGAAAGAAAGAAAAGCATCTTTGGTCACAAGCCCCCTCCCTCTCCCTGCAGCTTCCAATCAGAAACTATGCCTTTCATGAGCTAAGTCCCTCTCTTTTCCCAACTTTTCTTTACTTTACAATTCACAACACATCCAGGTTGCTGCCTACCCAAGAAAGGCATGTCTCATTGTCTCTTGCATGTGCTCGATTGTCTCGGTGGTTAGAGCCTTCGTATTAATCTCATGGTTGCACTGTATCACCTTCTCTCAGTGTAGCTTAGATTAGAACCATCTCTTCTGATACGAAAAATATAAAATAATGAAGCATGGTGTCTCCCATTAAACACAGTACAGATTCAAGTAAACAAATTTGTACCTGAAATGACGGTTATACCCCTGAGCAATGTACTTGTTGCCATACGAAGAAAAGCATCTCTGGGATTTGATTCCTTATATGCCGTTTGAGTTTGTTACAGAGGCCTCCAGAACATCTTATTTGTTTTGCATATAAAAACAAAAGTTTGCTTTAATGAACTTCATCATGTTCATGGGGGATTCCTTTCCTCAAAAGATAAAAAGGCAAGATGTGGACATAGCCGTATTGGTTAGAGCGGATATGCTCTTCCCTATGAACCCGAGTTTGAATCCCCCTCCACACACAGTTTAGATTAGTTTAAAGTAGAACATCGCTTGTATAAAAAAATGAAACAGATTATTTGGGATCAAATTAATCAAATAGATCATAATTTTGAGAAAATATTGGAATGACAGAGGTTCACTTTCCCACTTTATAAAAGTTTGAAGCTTCCCTCCGTTTTTCAACCTTCTTTCAAATTTTTAACAAAACTGAGAGGCAGCTTCTTCGTCAAAACATTCTTTATGTCACCAAATAAACATAAGCACCGCTTTGTTTGTTTCAGATTGCTTGTGGGGCGTCACTTCCTCTAGATTCTCACAGCAGCCAAGTAAGCAAAAAGACAATGAAGCTGGTAGTAGAAGTGGTAGATGCTCATGGTCTTATGCCCAAAGACGGCGAAGGATCTGCTAGTCCATTTGTAGAAGTCGATTTTGTGAACAAGCTTAGCCGAACCAAAACTATTCCGAAAAATCTCAATCCCATTTGGAACCAGAAACTTTTCTTTGATATTGACCAAACCAGAAACTTCCATCATCAAACCATTGAAGTCTCTGTGTTCAACGAGAGGAGATTGCCTATTCCTGGCCGAAACTTCCTTGGAAGAGTGAGAATTCCTTGCTCAAACATTGTCCAGAAAAGTGAGGAAGCTTACCAAAGATTCCCTCTTGAAAACAAGTGGTTTTTCTCAGCTGTCAAGGGAGAGATTGGCCTAAAAGTCTATATTTCTCTAGAATCTGAACCGAAAGCTCCTCCATATTCTCCACCACAACCTCTAGAAGCCTCTCCTTCCAAGTCTCAACCCCAGCCACCAGAAAACCCAACTTCTAGTCCCTCTGCTTCTCCAAATACAGAGAACACACAATCCAATAGGAAAGTATTGGCTGCTATTCCGAAAGAAAAAGAGTTCAAACAAAAACCAGCTGAAGTAAGATTAACTGAAACATCCCACCACATGCACAAGCATCAAGTTCAACCAGGCATATCGGTAGCAACACAACCTCAAGGTTTCCCACTAACCATGCAGCCAGCTCACTCAGAAGCTCATCATATTCATAACCAGCAAGGCGACTATGAATTGAAGGACACCAGCCCGCAGCTTGGCGAAAGGTGGCCAAATGGTGGAGCCTATGGAGGAAGAGGATGGATGAGTGGTGGTGAAAGATTTACAAGCACTTATGACCTTGTTGAGCAGATGTTTTATCTGTATGTTCGAGTTGTTAAAGCCAAAGACCTCCCTCCCAGCTCCATTACCGGAAGCTGTGATCCTTACGTGGAAGTAAAGCTGGGGAACTACAAGGGAAGAACAAAGCATTTCGAGAGGAAAATGAACCCAGAGTGGAACCAGGTGTTTGCTTTCTCAAAAGACCGAATCCAGTCATCGGTGGTGGAAGTTTTTGTGAAAGATAAAGAGATGATTGGAAGAGATGATTATCTTGGAAGGGTGGTTTTTGACTTGAATGAGGTTCCGACCAGAGTTCCACCTGACAGCCCGCTTGCTCCTCAGTGGTACAGGCTGGAGCACCGCCGCGGGGAAGGGATGGTTAGAGGTGAGATCATGCTCGCAGTCTGGATGGGAACACAGGCTGATGAAGCCTTTCCGGATGCATGGCATTCGGATGCTGCAGGTGTCTATGGTGAGGGTGTGTTTAATATTCGATCCAAGGTATATGTATCACCAAAACTTTGGTACCTGAGGGTGAATGTGATTGAAGCTCAGGATGTGCTGCCTAATGACAGAAGCCGCCTCCCAGAAGTCTTTGTCAAAGCTCAGGTTGGAAACCAAGTGCTCAGAACCAAGATATGCCCAAGTCGGACTGCGAATCCACTGTGGAATGAAGATTTAGTCTTTGTTGCAGCTGAGCCTTTTGAGGAGCAGCTGGTTGTTACAGTTGAAGATAGAGTCCACCCTTCGAAAGACGAGGTGTTGGGGAAGATAAGCATGCCAATTGACGTGTTTGAGAAGCGGCTTGACCACAGGCCAGTTCATTCGCGCTGGTTCAATCTCGAGAAGTATGGATTTGGTGTGTTGGAGCCTGACAGGAGGAATGAGCTCAAGTTTTCGAGCAGGATACACCTGAGAGTTTGTCTTGAAGGCGGATATCACGTGCTAGATGAGTCAACAATGTACATAAGCGATCAGAGGCCAACGGCGAGGCAGCTATGGAAGCAGCCTGTTGGGATTTTGGAAGTTGGTATTCTTAGTGCACAAGGCCTTCTTCCAATGAAGATGAAGAACGGCCGAGGGAGCACAGATCCTTATTGTGTGGCTAAGTACGGCCAGAAATGGGTTCGCACCAGAACAATTCTCGACACATTGAGTCCTAAATGGAATGAGCAATACACATGGGAAGTGTATGATCCCTGCACAGTGATCACATTGGGAGTTTTTGACAACTGCCACCTAGGTGGAGGTGAGAAGCAAACATCAACTGCAGGTAACGGAGCAAGAGATTCGCGAATTGGGAAGGTGCGTATTCGACTATCAACACTTGAAGCTCATCGGATGTATACGCATTCGTATCCTCTCCTAGTTCTGCAGCCTAATGGAGTAAAGAAAATGGGCGAGCTTCAACTAGCTGTTCGATTTACCACCCTCTCCATAGCTAACATGATATATGTTTACAGGCAACCCCTGCTGCCAAAAATGCATTACTTACATCCTTTCACAGTGAACCAAGTCGATAATCTACGATACCAAGCAATGAACATCGTAGCAGTGAGACTTGGCAGAGCTGAACCGCCTCTGAGAAAAGAAGTGGTGGAGTACATGCTAGATGTTGATTCCCACATGTGGAGCATGAGGAGAAGCAAGGCCAACTTCTTTCGAATTATGTCATTGCTTTCTGGTATATTTTCCATGAACCGGTGGTTTACTGATGTATGCAACTGGAAGAACTCCATGACCACTGTTCTTGTTCACATTCTCTTTCTGATACTGGTCTGGTATCCAGAGTTGATACTTCCAACTCTTTTTGTCTACATGTTCCTCATCGGAATGTGGAACTACAGGTTCAGGCCTAGAGATCCTCCTCATATGGATACCAAACTTTCATGGGCAGAGACAGTTCACCCAGACGAGCTTGATGAAGAGTTTGACACATTTCCAAGCTCTAGACCCCACGATATAGTTCGAATGAGGTACGACCGGATCAGAAGCGTAGCAGGAAGGATACAGACAGTTGTCGGTGACATAGCAACGCAAGGGGAGAGATTTCAGTCGCTACTCAGCTGGAGAGACCCAAGAGCAACTAGCATTTTCGTACTGTTCTGTCTTTGTGCAGCTGTGGTGCTTTACGTGACTCCATTCAGGGTGGTTTCTTTGGTTACAGGGTTGTATTACTTGAGACACCCCAGATTCCGGAGCAAGCTGCCTTCTGCACCCAGCAATTTCTTCAAGAGACTTCCCGCTCGGACCGACAGCTTACTCTGAAACTACTTTGTGACAAGTCCTAATGTAAACTGTAACTAGCTTACCTTCATTAAACCTTGAGCTTGAATAAATGCCCAGTTTTATGCTGGTGCTGCTGTTTTCTGTGTTGGCTACTGGGTTACTATACTGTCCACTATATAAATATACAGAAGTGTTTTTACAGATTGATGTTCGAATACTGCTTTTCTCCTTGCACGCTCGTATTTACTTAGCCCTTGGCGCTCAAGGAGTGGAGCGGGGTGTGTGAGAACCGCTACCCTTTTCACGTAGCTGAAAGAAAACATTGCATAAACTTTCACGGAATTGGATCCTCTTGACCGGACAACACGGACCATTTAATTTTGATCCAACAGCTACAATTATTATAACTTTTAAAGAAACCCCTGTTTGTAGCGTTGGATCAAAATCCAACGGCCCGTGTCGTCCGGTTAAGAGGAGGGGTTAAGAGGATCCCAGGGCAATGCCTCGGACAGGATCCAATTCCAACTTTCACAATGCGCCTTGAGCCCACCGTTAGCTCATGTCGCATGACATGGATGTGAGAGTAGAGATCGTAGGTTCAAGCCTCATTCAATTTAAAGGAAAAAGAAACTTCGCACAACGCATGAAACATCTGATCAGATGTCAATTACAAATAAAACTTAAAAGAGTACAACTACTAGGATCGAGTTCAAACAAAAATGGAATGTTTGTAGCATAGGAAAGCAAAATCTAACACTTTTCGGCTTCGTCTCTAGAAAACAAGCTCATGAGGCTTCATGCCTTGCTTGAGAGAAAACCTCGCGGCCAAATAAGTCTTCAAATCTGAAATTTTCTCTATGGAGTTAATTAAGGGTGTATCAACAGCCTTCTGGTCTTCTTTTTTCTCCTGGGGCAGTACATTTTTATCCTACAATTTGAAGAAAGAAATCAAAGGTTAGAAGACAACAACAAAAAAAGACAGCCGAATGAATGACCATCCACAGTATACACTCAATACAATAAAGGATAGAAAACCAACCTCCTTCTCTGCTTCAAAGAATTCGCCTTCTCCCTTCTTCTTTTTCGCCTGGACTTCCTTTGCAAAATACTTGTCATCAAACTTATCAACATTAACCCCAGAGATGTCAATCTTAGTTGAAGTTCCAATAACGTAAGATTGGTTCACACGTCTTAGAGGAACTCCGTTAATCTTGAATGGTCCTGAAATGACAAGAAAGAACAGTAAGAAACACTCCAATACAGTGATACAAGGCACAGAAGGAATAGAAACTACCAGTCTCAATCACCAACATGCAAAGCCAAGTGGTCTCCTGAACTTACGTTCAAACACACTAACAAAAATTAATCACTTTAACCACACAATGTAAACAATGACCTGTTTCCATGTGCATTTGCCACTGCTTCATCAAATTACAACAACTAAATGTTCATGAGCATTTTTCCTTTATAATATATATTTGTATTTTGTACTAATATGGATTAAACCAAGTTACCATCTAAAAAAATGATATCAAACAGCGGCGCAATTGACAAAGGATTAAGAACTAATAAATCAACCAAACCAAATTGATAATAACGAACTGAAACAGACGACATTTACGAAGAACAAGAGAACTTACCAGTGACCAAAAGCAAGCCAGAAGAAAGCTGCTTCAGAAACACAACCCTCTTCCCCTTGAACCTCCCGGCAAGAAGAATCAACACAGTACCAGGTGTAATGCTGGCCCTACACAATATAAAGAAAGATTAAACCTAAATATTATTAAAGATCGAGAGAAGCACAGAAAGGTTACTACAACAGAAAACTTATCTGAGCCCTATACAAACCGATTCCAATTTAAAGTACACACTACAAAAGAAAAAGAAAAACATTTCCATCTCGCAATTTTTGTGTGTTAGGTCCCGAAAAGAAGATGTGATAAAATTTCTACTCTCCATGTTGTAATTCTACTCTATATATCTTCTCTTTCGAAGCTCCCAAAATTTATATCCTCATGATTGAAATGGGTGTTAAAAATCATAAATGGAAACCGACTAAAAAGACGTTAAAACGAATGCACGCACATTCGCACATTCATACATCACACCTCAACACTTTCCACAGTTCAGGTGCCAATCTAAATGCAGAGCAATAATACCCATGTGTACCCACCCAAATGGCCCAACTGTGCATACAAAATCCCACCTATTTCTCAATTTTGAGAATTTTACGGTATTTTTGGGGCAAAAAAATAAAATTCTACAACCTAAAACTACATATACGATAAGAAGGTAGTCATTCAAAAACCTACGTTAAAAAGTCGCAGAATTCACACAATAATCACACAGGAGCACACATTTTCTCAGAATCCACACGCATTAAGACAACAATTCAACATATTTTCTCATCAATCAACAGCCAAAAAGAAACACACACATACACAGTATCTATAGATACAGAGATTGAGAAACAGGGATAGACCTGAGCTTTGTGGGCTTGGGCTTGCGCTTGTTGACAAGAGGCTTCTTGACGTCGTCGGCGGGGTAAAACTTGGGAGGCTTGACAGCGGGGGCGTCGGCGGCGGGCTTCTTGTCGTGGCAGGGAAAAGTGCCGCCGTTCTTGGCCTTGATAGCCCAAAGGCCTCGCTTGTGGTACATCTTGGACCTCGAGTATTTCCCAATCCCTCTGATGAGATCTGGGTTTCTGGTGACCTTTGGAGTCCTCTGCTTAGGCGCCATCGCTAACACTCGGTGGTGAAGATACGCTCTCTCTCTGTATCAGTTGCTCGCCGTCTACGAAAGGCGCGGCCACAAAACACACTGGGGAAGAAAGTTGGGGTATATATATGGGCCGAACCCTTAAAACCCTTGACCTAACCTCTAAATTGACCACTCGCCACCATCCACTTTAAACTGCAATTTTCGTAAAATAACCATTTTGTTCAATCTACTTTCCTAATTTTATTAGGGTAATTTCCACTTTATTGTCATCGACAAAATTCCATCTTACTATTTTTTTTTATATTACTTTCATATTTAAAGTTTAATTTTTCTGTTGTTTTAATACTTTCGTTAGTTAAACTGTTATATTTTCTATTTATTGATTCTCATTTGAGAGCGTCGTGAAATTCACAGTTTATTACACTTAACTTTTTTTTGTCCCATTTTTTTAACCTAAAGTTATGTTTTACCCCTAAATTCGTATTTGTTTATAATAAGAAAAAGAAAAAATTGTTCAAAATGAAAAATGAGAAAGAGGTCCAATAATATGTTATCTCACCCGCGGGTGAGAGACACCAAGACCAAAATCTCAGCTAGATAATGAGATAATGAAAGAAATTGAAAGCCTTCCTCCCCAGTCCTTTCCCACCCTATCACTCCCACTCTCCTCCCTAAAACCCCATTAACCCGCATTCCTGAACCAAAAATGGCTACAATCTCATCCATATTCTCACCACCCAATCTCCTTCACCAATCCACAAATCCCATCAAAACCTCACCAAAACTGCCCCTCCAAATCCTCAAACCGACCCAATTTCAGGGCTATCACAAACTCACCTCCTCCTATCTGACTCTGACCCCCAGACACTCACAGAGGCTCTTCGCTGTTGCCGAGGAAGTCGCGGCAGACCCAGTTTCGAAGGCGGCCAGGAGAGTCTACATTGGTAACATTCCCAGGACTGTGGATAATGCTGAGCTTACCAAAATTGTTGAGGAACATGGTGCTGTCGAGAAGGCTGAGGTATTTGGAAAATTTACATATTTCTTTTGCCTCCCTCTTGTTTTTTCATACATTGTACTGCTTTAATTGTTGGGCCGTTGAAGATTTGAGAGCTCAAGAGTGATTGGTAGTTGGTTAGGATAATTTAATTGGTGCAAAGGGAATTTCAGTTTATGAATCTGATTTTGCTTCTCACAAATCTTCAGTTATATTTTATGAAATTTGGTTTTGCCTCATTTCATATTTCAGCATAGGTCAATGGTCATTTCATGTGCTAGAATTTTCAGATAGAAACAATCAAACAATTCTTTTCTTCAACTTAGGTGAATATTATAAAACCAAGAGAAATTTAGGTGACCTTTAGCCAACAAGGCTCCCCCACTTTTCGATGGTCGGGGAATGCAGCTTTACCCTTACTTTGAGAAGAGGTTCCTTCCACGACTTGAACCTGTGACTTTTCGGTCACAAAGGAGCAACCTTTCTATTCCGCCAAGGCTCGCTGTCACCAAGAGAAATTTAAGTGAATGTTGTAAAACCAAGTTTTCTTCAATTTATGTGAATATTATGAAACCAATTTAGGTCAATACCACTAGCTAAAATTTCTCTCCTCGACCTCTCCTTAAAAGCACAAAATGTTGAATGATCCAATCCTAATATTGAACATTTTGACCTCAAACAAACTACCCTTTGTTAATTTCACCTCGAATGTCTGCTTGAATCATCTGTTCATGACCATTCCTCCTAATAACAAATATTTTACATGTACTCAGATCAATGCAAGACAACAAAGAAATCCTTTGTAACAATATCTTATAAGCCTTTTCTGTATTGGGTATCTTGTTTATTTTGTTAAGCAGCATGCCAAACACCATATTAATGTTGCTCGAGGTGTTTTCCTGACGTGGTATTATGATTATTATCATCTTTGTCAGCAATAGTCAACCAATTTAGTATTTTTCATGCTCCAGTATGGTTGAATAGTGTACTTGAGGTAAGTGAGGATTTGCAAGTAACAGAACAATCTTTTAGCAGAAAATATTGGATGAAGCATGTTTACTGCTTATAAATGCAAGGTTTTAATGAGAAAAGTTTACTTTTGCAAAATCCAAGTTGGGAGATATGTATGGCTTAGCAAGAGCATGGAGATATGTGTGGGGATTTATTTCCTTCAATATACAAAATGCTTTTTTGTTTGGGTTCACTTTACTATAAGAAAGAAAAGAGATGACTATCATTCCTTCCTTTTGGGCGTAGGTGATGTATGATAAGTACTCTGGAAGAAGTCGCCGGTTTGCATTTGCTACGATGAAGACTGTTGAAGATGCAAATGCTGTGGTTGAGAAACTGAATGGAACTGTAAGTGTTACCAAGGTTCATAAGTTTATATTGATAAAAACACTGTTAAAAAAAAATCATCTACTGAAATGTTTTCTTCCTCTGCACTCTATTGGCACTTTTTTCAGTTTCTGGAAGATTTTATTAATTGTTGGAAATCAATTAACTCCATCTTCTTGTTATACAGGAGATTGGAGGACGTGAAGTCAAAGTAAACATAACCGAAAAACCCCTGCTACAAGCGGACTCATCACTTGTTCAGGCAGAAGAGTCTCAATTCATTGACAGCCCCCACAAAGTTTATGTTGGAAATCTTGCAAAGGAAGTAACTACGGATACACTCAAAACCCTTTTCTCTGACAAGGGAAAAGTTCTTAGTGCAAAGGTTTCCCGGGTTCCAGGGACCTCAAAATCTAGTGGATTTGGGTTTGTTTCTTTCTCCTCGGAGGAGGATGTAGAAGCTGCAATCTCATCTTTCAACAATACTGTAAGTTTCTAGCTGTTGTACCATGTTTTAGAGTGGAATCTAATTATAACATGCATACATATATTCACTTACACATATTTATGGATGTTCTGTTGAATCGTTGATACACTTTAGCCAATGGTTCATATTCTTATACGTTCTTAGGGCAGTTTTCGTACACTTTTTGATAATATAACATATGACAGGCAACATAAATCATTATCGAAAATGTTATTGCAAATCATGGCTGTACTACATATACCTAATACTTATGCATCTAGAATCACCTCCATCAATCTGACTTAATTCCATTGTTCAGTGAACTTTTTAATCTCCAACCATGAGCTAGAATGGCCAATTTTGTTATTTAATCTGCGTGGTATTTTGTCCCTAGTTGCCTTTTTTGTCTGCGTAATTTTCTGCAAATCTTGTATTATCTATCACTAATCAGAACATCCCATCTCATCCTCCAAGCTGTATGCTTCTTTGTGTTTCTAATCCTGCTGATTGTCATGTGTTAGTACTACTAACAATAATAAAGTACGTTGTCGATAAATGTTTGAGTTGGTACTGATAATATATTGTTCTTTTATCTTGATGGATTATGCTTTCCTCATGAATTTCTTGGAAACGATTCTTCCTTTATTGCAAATAATTGAAACTGTTTGATTTTCATAGCAAATCGGATCAGTTGCTACCCCTTTTTCATCACATTAGATCATTTATTGTATTACTTATTGTTCATTGCAGTTGTTCGAAGGGCAAAGAATTCGTGTAAACAAGGCATAGTAGAGCAGGCAGATGAGGGTTTGCACATGTATCTATTGTATCAGAAATTAGGATAGGCCACTTATGTGGGAAACAAAAATCGAAGTCATTTTTGTAGTTTCGTTTGGTTTTGATGTTAATGACATTGTCATGACCTTGAGGTATTCTATCATTCCTGGTATAAGCTGACTGGATTGAAAGTTATCAAAATGTATGATATGGCATAATTAGGGCGTCCGATTTTGTTCCAGCGTAGCTTGGTTGAAACTGCCTCGAACTTGAACTACATTTGAGCATCCGTGGAGTTAAAGTAATCTTGTTCAAGCGTCGTTTTGGATTTGGTTGGATTTAACTAGTTTAACAGTGATTATTAAAATCGAATGAATGGCTTTTCTTTTGACCCATGTTGCTTAGTAGCACATGGAATGCTTTGTAAAATTGAATGTATCAAGAATTTGTGACATTTAATGTGGAATGGTTGTTAGCACATCCGTTTATGCATCAACTATATCGTGTAAAATACGAAAAGACTGATCTAGATGTTTTTTTCAACATTTTTACAATCGGGTGATTAATAAGTTTCCAACAAAACAACAAGCCGAACTATACTTAAAGGCATGGAATGACCTTGGAGGATGTCAAATTTAAATTTTAGATTTATAGCATAATTGAGGTGTGTTGATAGCGTTATGTTTTTTTTTTTATTTGGTTTTGATTTCTTATTAGAATTTAATTAAAAATGAAATGATTTATGTATTTTTTAAAATATTTGAATTAAACAAAGTAAGGGTCCAAATTAAGAAGGATGTACAGAAGGTGAAAAGGAGTGGTCACGACTACCCCGCTCCCAAATTAACAGCATCAAGTGAATGGCAAGAGTCGTAATTCTAAACCTCAATGGCTTTTAAGTGAATGGCAAGAGTCGTAATTCTTGTAAACCTCAAGGGCTATTACCTCTCTAAATAGGCGCCACCTTTCGTTTCCCGCGCCCCATCTTCGCCTTCAATCTGCCAATGACCCTAAACCCCCCGTCTGCTCCGCTCTCTCTCCCTCTCTCTAAGAATTGATATGTATACACACACAAACACAATCAAATCACTGTATGTATACGTATATATATTATCAGTTTCGGCATTGAAGTAGTGTAGAAGAACAACTCAGAGGACGAAGGCGGAACGATGTTTTATTCGCAGACGTTCTTGGCTTGGAAGGGACCATTGGGAACCGTCTGGTGCGCCGCCCACCTCCAGAGCCGGCTAAAGAAGTCCCACTACACCTCCACCGACATCCCCTCCACTGTTGGTCCGTACAATCCCCTTCCATTTCGTTTGATTGCGTTAAATTTGGGGTTTCTCTTATTCTGGGTGTCTCAAACTATAAATCCAATGCTGCCTACGATGCACAGACACGGCACATCGCCCGCGTATCGCGTGTCGGATACACAAATGAACACGATACGCCTCTGATACGGTCGGATACGCGTTGGATACGTATCTGGATCAATAGATACGACATTTGACAGATGGATACGGGTATCCGACTGTCTAGATACAGATATCTGCACCATGGCCTTTGACACAATTTCGTGGAAGAAAACCTCATGACGGAGATGACGCAATCTGGTGGAAGGACGCCTCGTGAAGAAGATGACGCAATTTGACGGAGGAAGGCGTCGCACGAAGACGACCCGATCTGGTGGAGGAGGCTTCACGAAGAAGATGACTGCTAGGTCGACATGCTGTTTTCTGTAGTAAAAAATGACACCACAATTTCTTTTATTTTTATTTCTTTAAAGGGTTTAAATGAGACTAAAGCCCAAAGCTACATAGCCCACTGAATTTACACCACTACCATCCTTTATTTTTTGAGAGTTTGAACACTATAAATTAAATTTTGAGTAATTAATTTTTTCATTGTTATTTAAAATATATGTTTTAAATATATATTTATTATATAAATTGCCGTATCCATGCCGTATCGTGTCTTGATTTTTAGAAATTTGACGTATCTCCGTGTCGTATCGTGTCGTATCCTCGTGTCCGTGTCCGTGTCCATGCAATGTAGAATGCTGCTTTCCCATCAAATTTATGTTAAATTTCGAAACTTTGTTGTCAAATCATTGCCTTCTTTCGACAAAGTTTTGTTCTTTTTATTTAATTTTGATAAAATTTGTTTAGGGTTAATGCTTTGTGTTTATTGTCGGCTGAGTTGCACAATTTTATTTGGTCATATGTTTGAATTTGAGGATATATTTATGTACAATTTCTCATAAAAACTTGAATGTGAAAAAAGCAATTGGCTTTACAATGTTTGTATGTGTTTATCAGATCGTATCATGTTTCCGGACGTTCCTATTGCACTGAGAATGTCAGGACACCTTCTATTTGGTGTTGTTAGGATATACTCGAAGCAGGTCGACTATCTTTACCAGGACTGTAATGTTGTTTTGACTATCCTAAGAAAGACCTTTGCTTCCATAGACTTGGATTTCCCTGAGAATGCAAGGCAAGCTCCGGTTCAGTCCATCACTTTGCCTGAAACATTTGATCTTGATGCTTTGGATTTGGATGGAGGCATGTCCGGTGAGGGGTAATATTCTCGTTAACCCCTTTTCATTGATCTTTATGTTCTGCTTCTAAAGGAACGTATGATCCAAATGACCTTGTTTACTTAGGGCTTATGATAATCATCAGGCAAGTCAGGAAGACATTACACTACGAGGTTGTAGAAGTGAATTGCTGTTTGGAATTCTCATCTTCATCATTTGTCTTTATTATGTTCATTCTATGAAAGTCTTAAAATATTTGAACATTGTGTCACAGATCAAATTCCTATTGCAACAGACCGTTATGTCACTATAATTTTTGACGAGGTTGGACATCTTTTCTTTTCCAAATATAGAGTTTATTGTTTCTGCTCTTCTTTGCATTTATGTTTGAATGGTAAGGTACTGGAATTGTATTGTTACTGAATGAAACATGTGTTATATTTTAGGATATCCAGAACGAAGTTTTTGGTTCAGATGTTGCCCCCATGGATGAGGAGTATGATTCCTAGTGCATTTGAATTTTTATGTATGGTTCAAATATTTGTTTGACAAAGCCGTAAATTTATTGGTTATGTTCCCATGGTTACAGCATCCACTCTACAACTCCAGGCGACGGTGTTCCAAGTGATTGCTTCACCCCTCCAAATAAAGAAGCTCCAGAAGTAGATGTTCCAAATGATTTTGTCTTCCAAGATTCTGTTCCAAGTAACTATAGAGAAACGGGAGTTATGCAAGATGTTCTTCCCGAAGACAGTTCCCCTCAGTATGTTCAACCAACAGAAGTTATGCAAGATGATGCTCCTCTTCTAGATGACAGTTCCCCTCAACATGTTCAACCAATGGAAATTATGCGAGATGCTGTTCCTCCGGAAATTGTTCCTACAGTTTCTCTTAATAACGGGAATGATATTACTGAACAAGAAAAATCCATTAACCCACAAATGAATGAGAAAGATACACTTTCTCCAATTACAGAGGAAAATACACCTTCTGGTGGACCATCTCCATCGCCTCTGCCAATTTCAGGACCACGATCTGTTGGTTCTTTGACTGACATGAATGACAAAGATGTTTCCTTTCGTGAGTAGAGTTTCATTGTCTATAACGTTCTTAACATATATGTTAATATGTACGCATTAATAAGACCCAACCTTGTTTTTCCCTTGAATGTTTCTCTCTCCTGTTGCAGAAATGCAATCAACACCACATCTTGAGCAGCCAAGAGCAAGAGCAAGGAAGAGAAAGCAGTATTTTAATGAGACCCTTGTGTTATCCAATGAGTATGGTGGCACATATAATTACTGTAGGGTCATTGTTTTTTATGGTATTGATTACTGAGGTACGGTTGTGCATTTTGTAGGTTTATGAATAAGACACTTCAAGATGTTAGTGATTTAAATCGTAAAAGGAGGAATATTCCTTGCTCTACTTTGGCTGTTTGGAAGTTGAATAACAGTTTAAGAAAGGAATCCAGCCTTCATTAACTGGTGAGGGGATCTTTTCCCTTATGTATTTTCTCTCAGTGCTTGTTTTCCCTTATGTATTTTCTCTCACTGCTTGTTTTCCATTTAAATGAGTTCATTTATGAGGATCTTGGTGTCTGCCTGTAGGATTGTGTTCGGCTCTGCATAACATTTTCGACAGAGACTACATATCCAAACAGTCCCATTTGTTTGAGGGAGTTCTTCCAGTCTCTGGATCTACAACATCTCCTCCTCCAACAACACCTCCTCCTACAACTGAATTCTCCCCAGAGCGCGGTGTTCCACCATCTTTTCCTGTCACTGAAGCTTCCACAGAGTTTTATGGCGCACCATCTCCCCCAACAATTGAACGTTTTCATCATGTTGAAGAACATGATGGTGGAAATAACTTACCAGAGTATGAGGGTGCACAATCTCCACCACAAATTGAACGTTTTCAGCATGTTGAAGAACTTGATGGTGGAAACAACTTACCAGAGTATGAGGGTGCACAATCTCCTGCCACTCAAAGTGACTTTATTCCTGCTCCGTCTCCAAACTTAATGTCAGCTTCAGTTCCTCCATTGGAAACAAGCACGGGAACTCAAATACTGCTGACACCGGATCAGACAGCATCGACTAGATTTCACGAGTCTGTAAATGAAACACCTAAGACAATGTTCGAGGAGTGGCTAGGTCTATCAAATAATCCTGAGTTAAATGATTCTGCAGAAGCAGTAAGTTATTTAGTATTTGGTCTTGTATGTGTTCTGTGTAAATTGTATTTGGCTTTGATATCATTTTTGCTTTTTATTTTACTGTTTAGTGCCCATTTGTTGGAAGCCTTAAGGCTCAGGAAACTTTATAGAGAACCTAAGGCCTGTACAAACAGCTCACTTTATTGCGCACAGCTCATTAGACTGAGCTCTATAAGTTTTTCACTTAGGCCTTGAGTAATAAACTTTACAAAAATTATAGTCAACTATTATATCTACAAGACAAGTATTCCACTCATATAATTAAAACAGAAAATAAAAAGGTCAATTAGCAATTTAGCATCTCTCAAATATTAGTTATTTTCTCGGAATATTGAAATGCATGCGAAAATCATCAACCAAACATCCTGATTAGGTTTGCATAAGCTTTATGTGATTTTTGCTACAAAAAGATCAATGTGTAAGCCACATTTCTTAATTAATTGTCAAGCTAAGGTAAAACAAATTGATGTAAAAGCATGGTACATGTTGCCAGGCTAGAAACAAAGGTAAAACGAGATACAAATACTTTAATAAATATTAAAAGCTTCTGTTTCTTATAAAAAAGTTTGAAATACAAAACACGAATGCATATTGACCAACAGAAAACTGCACTACAAATAAGGGCAAGACTAGTATTTATTTTAATTACCACGCACTTCATTTTCAAGGGCCATATTTTTACTTGAAGACAATATGTACTTTATATTTTGGCATGGGATGGGGGCGTCCCCATTGTTCTCCCCATAGCCTTTTATTTGGAGTCTCAAGTATGTAATCATATTCTTGTTTTTATAATAATCCTAACTCCTAACCCTTGAATTGTTCATTGTAGGGTCTTTTTTTTCTGGAAGCAGATGGCAATTCACCAGCTGGTAAACTCAGAAATCTTATTTGATCTGTGATTTGAGTAAACATTCTTCATATTCATTTACTTTTGTATACACTGTTTTGATGACATATCTATGCTTGTTCCAGGATCTCAAGTGACACAAGGAGTACCAGGATCTCAAGGAACACAAGGAGTTGATTCATTGTCTGTTAGAACCAGGTACTTCTCTTTCAATTGTTTCTTTCTTTGTTTTATTTACAAAGGGTTTAGTTAGTCATGGTATTTCTGTACTTGGTGGCTCATTATCTCTATTTTTCTTACTATTCTCCCCGTTTGGTTACAGGGCTGTGGCTCAATTTTTAAAGAGGGAATCTTCTATCACCTCAACCTCAGACGACGTCACTGGAGATCTCAGCTTGGACAAAATTTTAGAAGGAAAAACTAGAAAGCTACTAGTAATAGTGCCCGCGCGTTGCTGCGGGTCTTAAAACTATTGGACATAAAAGAAGAAAACAGTCAATGCAAACTTGTAATGGATAGTTTGTAATTAACAGGTTTTTAGTATGTTCATGCTATTTAAACACAGAAAATATAATAAGAAAAAGAAGTAGAGTGTTGGCAGAAAGTGATGTAAGTTGCGGCATACCTGTAGTCAAGTCTGTGTAATTGATTTTAGTTGTGAACACCGGTAACATGTACAACTCAGAGAACAAAAAACAGCAGAAACTGAAGAAGAAAATGATGTGCACATAGAACATACTGCAGTAACTATAAATTAAGGTTAGAAGTGTTTTAATAGTGATATAAATTTGTGGTGAAGAATTATGTATAAGAGGATAACTGCTTTTATGAGTGTGAGTATATAACACGTCAAAACGATTATTAATAATTAACGAAATATTTGAAGTAAAAAAATTTACATTTGATGTTGAAATTCGAGATAATAAATGTAGCTGTAACTTATTAGAAGTGTTTAAATTGGCATTAACCGGTCGATAACAGTTTGTTCAATTATATTGAATATGATTAGACCATGTTACGATACGATGTTATAGGAAAACGAAGAAAAACTTATATAAGCTATTAGAAACAAAATATAATTGTAAATATAAAGTTGTGTCATTTGATTCTAAATAAGCATGTATATACTGACAGCAAAACGAAATCATTAGGGTTTTATCCAAATTAGGAAAAATCTAAAATAAAAATTGAAAGACAACCTTAGATGAAAAAAAAAAGACTAACACTGTGAATTCTTAGCCCCCCGACTATCCATTGCATTTGGTAATTTTTTTAATTTATACAAATAAAGAGTAAGTGAAATTGGATGCATACCTGGGATGAGAATTTGAATAATGTTTCAGAAAATATAAGTTTGTTGCAATTTAGTACAACAAAAATGAAAATTGATGTCTTTTGCAATAAAATATATTTAGTGATAGTGTTATATAAGACTTAGAAAAGTATTGCAAATCATGCTATGATTAAATAGTAGTTTATTTGGCAATATTATAATTTTTAAAACAAAGTTAAATGTTGGCGATCAAAGACGGATCAGATTTACGTAAATTGGTAAACTTAGGTTTAATTATATGGAGTAAGAATCATCATTTCCGTCTTTTCTCTTCAGATGAATTAACTATTACCAATTTATATAGATACTTTCTTCTTCTAACTTATTGTGAATACATGGTTAATTATTTGTTTGTCTAGCAAAAGGTTTAAGGCTAACATTTGGAAGTATAAACAGACATCCTTCCATTAAAGATAAATCCTGTCCATATTTTGTAAATCTGTGAAAGAACATATTAGATTAAAATATGTGGACATGGTATATCTCTAGTGAAAATGTCTACTTTTATACTTTTGGATGTTCAATTTAGCCTTTCAATATGCAAGCAAGTAATTTGTCATGTATTTAGATCATGTGAAAAGAAGATGGTTTGTATATATATTAGTAATAGCTAATTCCTCTGAAGAGAAAGCTTAGTAAAAATTGTAATTAAACGTAAGGCATTAACAAAACAAAATTAATAAAGTATTAATTAATTTTACATACCTTTGAATGTTTGCCTCTTCATTGTTTGAAAATGTATTTGTCAGCACTGTAAGCTCGTTGCTGAATTAGCAATTTTTTTTTTCCTTCCTAAAATTGTAAAATAAAGTGTTAAAAAAAAAGTTTTATGGCAATTAATTATAATATATAATAATTAGTTGACATCGATGGAAAAATGGTGTCATACGTAGGAAGAAAGTATAAAAACCAAATTTGAATGTAAGAAATAAAAAACAATTTGTAATTCATTATCATGCATTGTTATCTGTTTTATGGTAAACATAAAAGATGAAAGGTTTAAGGAACTTTAGACAATTCTTCTATTACAACATGGAAATATTCTCATGGAAAAAACATAATTGAACCATGGAACTAATTATCTCACAAATAATGATTGTATGGATACCTAAGACAAAACTGAACCAGATTTAAAGAATTGTACAGAGAGATGTTTTATAGCTTTCATACGATCATCAATTAAGTTTTGCATAATTATGTCCCATAATTTTTAGGAATGAAACAAACACATATAGCACTCATACTCTGAACTGAAAATATTCTTTAATTTCTTCAGTAATAACGTTGTTAAGGGAGAGAATGAAATTGGAATTTTATATTTTGGAGATTTTAGTGCACACATACATATCACATGTGCACGGAAAGCAGATTGAATTCAAATTGCAATTATATCCTCAATTGGCAATCTAAGATTTTACCATCTAAAAAAGTAGACTTTTACAAATTTATGTAGTTTATTGTTTTATGAACTGAAATCCCTGTCAAAAGAATGTAATGACGGATGAGGAATTACAATTTCATACCAACATGAGCCTTGAAATGTTACATCTATAAATTCTGAGTTGAAGGAACCCAAAAGTTGAATTCGTAGCTTTCAAAGAGATGCAAAATTTTTCCTAAACTATTAAAGGCCAGGCTCATGACACATAATCTCTAAGCAGCCAAAGACGAAAAAAACTAAAAGCTAAGATATTGTAAGTACATTTCAACTACCTTAGGTAAAGCAATGACATAGGCCTGATGTTCCAATGATGCAAAACCTGTAAAGTTGGGCAATTAGAAAAATTAATTCTTTTGGTTATAAATATTCAATTAGATACATTTTAAATAAGAACCAGACAAAAAATGCACATAAACGTGAGTTATGAAGATTGAGACAGCATAGAGGAAATGAAATAGACCTCATCAAGAGTAATACTACTGTAGTTTGTAGAAGGTGCCCAATCCTTAATGTCTTCAATTAGATTCATTTTAAATAGGATCAGCTGCTGCTATTTTTTCGATGTAGGACAATCGGTTCCTAAAGTTTCCCCAATAGAAAACTCTAACTCTAAAATATGATTATATACCAGAATTTATAAACAAAGTCAGAGGAAACATTATGATTATTGAGCTAGTATTGAATAATGGGTACAAAACTGAAACTTTTGGATGGTCAACCTTGTTTGCAGATGAAATTAAGCATCCCGAAAAACCAAAACAAATCAATTTAACATAAAAGTTTGTACTACTCACCTCAAATCGGCCGGAGAACTCATAATGGAATTTCTACCTCGCAATTTTTCCTTAACCTTTTCCATCTCAGTATTTCTAAATAGGACATGGATTCTATAACATTAGTTAAAGAAAAAATTTATCTATACTACACATATGTAGATCAATTCCCAATAAATGAAGATGAAATCAAGGTATGGAATATATTAATTTAGGGTTGGAAAATCACCTCGAAATTTCAGTCGACAGAGATTGAGCAAGAAAGCCGAGAGACGAAGACATTGGGAGGGATGGAAGAGAGAGAAGTGATTTGTGAGATGAGAAAGTGAGAGATGCAGAGTCTCTGAACTGGGTTAATTTTCTTGTAAATTTTGTAACACATCTTTAAAAACAATATTCAAAGTACAGTTTTTAACACTACTCTCTACATTTTCTATTAAAATTTTTAAACCTTCTCTTGATGTCACTCTTGATAATGCTACATATAATTGGCCATGTGTAAAAACAGGTTCTGGAAGATATAAACCAACTTGTTTAAGAGATTGTCCTTGACTTTTATTGATTGTCATTGCATAACATGCTCTAATTGGAAATTGACGTCTTTTGAAGATGAAAGGCCACTTATTTTCTGTAGCTGTAAGAGTGATTCTTGGTATAAAAACTTTATGACCAATATTAGTACCAGTAAGAATTTTAGCTTCAATAATTCTATCAAATAATTGAGTAACAACTAATCTAGTTCCATTACACAAACCTGAAGACTGATTTAAGTTTCGTAGTAGCATAATAGGCATTCCTATTTTTAATACCAAATTATGTGCAGGTAAACCATTGAATTCAAGCTTGTTTAAAAATTCTGTGGGGTACATTATTTCAAGATTTTCAACATTTGCATTTGAAGAACATAAAGAATCATAACTCAAAAATGTTTGTTGTTGTCCAGGTAATAAATTAATTATATAATTATTCACATCTGTAACAGTTGTATTTCGAGGTGTTATAATAGCTCTTTCCCTTAAATAAGCAAAATTGTCAAAAAAAGTTTCAAAACTCGGGTATGTTGCAAAAAAAATTGAATGGATAGCATTTGTAGAACAATCAATTATCAAATCTTGTGGTATTTGAATCAAAGATGAATCCCTATCAATTGAATTATTCACATTGTTTGCATCATTAATTTGTCCATCACCAATTTGTAGAATCCAATTTGCAAAAGAACTAATTTTATTTTTTTCTTCAATACTCAATCCATTTTTTGACAATCTCATATTTTCTTTCAAATGAAAAATTTTAAAATATGGCCATAAATAAGAACTATTCAATGAAGCATTTATTATATACTCTTTAGTTCCTTGAGGAATAACATGCAATATTTGTCGAAAATCACCACCCAATAAAAGAGTTTTTCCACCAAATGGAACATTTTTATCGAAAGCTTGTGAATTTGACAAAATATCCGAAAATGATTTATCCAATGCTTCAAAACAATATTTATGATTCATAGGTGCTTCATCCCATATAATTAAATCTGTTTTTTCAATTAATCCTGCAAGATGAGTTTTTTTCTTTATTGAACAAATTGAAGAATCAGTAATAATCAAAGGGATTTTAAATCTAGAATGGGCTGTTCTACCACCTGGTAATAATAATGATGCTATTCCTGATGATGCAACAGCTAGAACAATTTTACCGTCTGATCTAAGCTTACTTGTAATTGTATCCCATAAAAATGTTTTTCCAGTGCCTCCATGACAATAAACAAAGAATAGACCTCCTTTTTTTGCATTCACAGCATTTAAAACACAATCATAAACATGTTTTTGACCTTGGTTAAGCTGTGATTTCAAAAGTGCATGTTTCTTATAAAGTTCTTCACAATCATAATTTAATTCTTCTCTCAAAAGCCTATTTTGAATTTCTAACATTTTTTCTGCATTAGGCATGGGAAGATGATATTTTTTCAAAGAAGTAGATGCATTATTAAAAAGTAATTCTAATTCAAATAGCACTGAATTTTTTAATTCATGTTCTGGCACAATCATATCTGGAATTGCAAAAGTTTTTCGCAATTTATATAAAATGTCATCATACATGTTTTGCCAATGACTATCAAAAAGATTTTGAGGATTTGCTACATCACAAAATAAAATTATTGTGACAAACAATTGTCTCAATTGAGCAGATGATGCAATATGTGCAGCACTTGATAAAGCCTCAATCCATTCTTTATCATCACCTAATAGTCCTAATGATTTGCATGCAGAATGGTAGGAAGAATGTACAACACCATTAATTGTTTTTAAATCCTCAAAACTAATGGCGCCTTTTTTTAAATTCAAAAGCATTCTCAAATAATATAATTCATGCAGGATGTACATATGCTATTCTGCCAATTGATGCTTTATATTTTCTTGGCTTCCAAGTTTTTTTCTTTACATCATACAAAAATTTTGTGGGAATTTGTGCATAAGTTAGTTCACGTGCGTTAGGAAAATTTTTGTTCAATTCAAACCAGCTTGTTAACATTGTGTTTTCAAAAGCTTTTTGATTAATGATTGACTGTAGTGATTGATCAGCTGTAAAAACAACATTTTGTTCTAATGGTAAATGAACTGGTAATCGCTCTACAGAAGGCTCTCTATGATGTATGAAATATTGAAATAGTCTCCAAACAGCCTCATAAGGTGATATATATCTACAATTGAGGTATGCTAAAATCTCATCATTCAAATTTTCTTGAAAAACTAAACGTGCTCTATCTGAACCTTTATTTACATATTTGAATAAATATTTTATAAGCATTGATTGACAACAGGATTCAACATTTATATGTGCATTATATTTTAGTAATAACTCTGCATTGTAAGGAACAACAAATCTATTATCAACTTTTATGCCGTTTTTAATCACAAATTTTTCTTCATCTTCACGACGTTTATAAACAGCAAAACCATTTGTGTCAAAAATTGTTTCGCTTTTATATGGCTTAGGAAAGTTTTTAGAACATTTATTTTCTCGCATGCAAGGTGATTTTGGATTAATACAACCACATGGACCATGAATCATAAACTGATTAACAGTTTCATAAAGTTGTGGATGCAAATTTTTATCAGGTAATTCAGCAGAAATAATTGAGTCTATATCTGATGCGCAAAAACATTTCACATTTGGTTTCAGCCATATTAACATATGAGAATGAGGTAAACCTCTTTTTTGAAACTCAACTGTGCAAACATTTGTTCATGAGGAAAAAATGAAAACAAAGAAAAGAATAAAAGTAAATTTTATAATAAATAAGAAAACTAAAAAGCTTGAAATAAGTGCTAGAATGAGTTTTAGTAACTTACTTGCTTGAATTTCTCCAAAAGGCTTCCCGGACTTGATGAAATCAATCATATGATCAAGCTTCATTTTGAAGATTCTAGAAATTATATCAGGTCTATCTTCAGGTTTGAATCCTGGCTTATTCTCAAACTCTCTTGTGATTTCTGGCCATTTAACATTACATGTAAATGTTATAAACAAATCAGGATGTCCGTATTCTCTACAAATAGCCATAGCATCTTGATAATTATTTATCACATATCTAGGACTTCCAGTATATGAAGCAGGTAATACAATTTTTTGTCCCAAATTATTTGAATCAGTATCACCTTTTGAGAATGCATCATATATTCCTTTATAAACTTCACTTCTCAAATTTTTTTGATTTTGTCTAATATAATCTAATCTATCTTCTTCAAGTGTTGCAAAAGAATCGACCAAATATTGTTGAAAAAGTCTTCCTCCTCTTAACAATGTACTTAATGGTGGTTCTCGTTCTTGAATTTGATAAGCAATGAAAGCTCTCATTGGTATTCTTTGTCTTTTAGTTTTTTTACCTTTATAATTTTCATTCCATTTTAAATCTGGTCTATAACCATCTTCACCATATGGAAAAAGAATTGGATATTGCAGAGACATAAATTTAGGATTCAACTTTGTTACACGTTTTAATTCGTGACTTTTAGACTCTATAATAATATCTCGATTAGAATCATACAATCCTATATCTCCAACTATCAAACCACCTATTTCATCAGTTGTAGGTTGCTCATATTGTTTGCTATCATTTAATTGCCTGCCTAGCAAAGTCATTTTTAATGAAGAAAGAGCATCGTTTTCAAATTTATCTCTTGCCATTCGAAAAAGTTTAACCAATTCATTTGATGCATCAAACATTTTGATTAACCCTTCTACAATTGTTGGATCTAGGCTTTGATTGTTTCCATTGGAATTAAAAACTTTAAGTCGATTTTCCACCTCATTATGTGTATCATAGACATACAGTTGAGCAAATTTTGGAGACTCATTATCAACAGGCAAAAGAGATCCCATTAAATGACAAACTTGACCACTGATTTTGAAAATATAAGGGCTTGATCCATTGTTAATTGAGTTATCAACTTTGGCTCCCATTGAAGTGAATGCAAACATTGAGTTATAAGTTCTAATATTTTGTCGAAATGATAAATTTTTTTGCCCTTTAGTTGGATCAAGCAAATAATCTAAAAATGGTGGTGCTGGTTTTGGATTTGGAAACTTAATTTTTCCTTGTTGGCAACAAAGAGTGAAAACAGGTAGATCGTTTTTACACTTCGGTTTAAGAGACTCTTTTAGCCAAAAATAAGCACCACAATGAACACACTTATAACTTTTATCTCCTAAGTCCACATATTCTTTAACAACTCCTACAAAAAAAGATACAAAAACAAAACAAAATGAGCGTAATATTATTTAGGCAATTAGAAAATTGAAATTCATGATATATCAAATTAATAGATGCATAAATTAAGAACTAACCTTTTCTATTCTTTTGAAAAAATGCTTGACCCTTGTTCATAAGATTATTATTCTGATCATCAAGGGTTTGTTGAGTATTTTTTGTAGATTGGTCTAATACATTGACAACCTTTTTTCCCTTTTTATCTCTTAAGAGAACATTTTTTTCAACAACAGTCATGCAATGTGATTCATTGATATTGGAAGAACTTATGTTTTCAACATCTTGTTGAACAGAAGATGTGCTAGTACCATCTTGGTAGTCAATGGCTGAGTTTTCCTGAATAATTGGACTACTCTTAGATAAGAAAACATCGACATGGTTTTGTATACAACTTATTCTACACACTCTTTTAAATTGTCTGTCATAGTCAGATAAAGCATAGGATTGATTATTGACAAACTCTTTCTCGTGTTCTGTATCATTAATTGTTAAAGCATTTGCAAGTCTTTTTGACATGATGGAATCAAATTGTAATACAAATTTGAAAACAAATTAGTGCAAACTACGCTGAAAAAAAGACAAAAAAATGAAAAGAAGAAGTATCAACAAACACATAATGTGAAGATTAAACAAATATATACTATAATGATTAAAAAGAATAGATCACCCAAATTTTAAAATGCGACTGGAAAAAAAAAGTTATAAAAAAAAAAAGAAGATTAAAAAAAGTAAAGTTTAAAACTAAATAATTTAAAATTTAAAATTGCTCACCTTTAACAATTGAAATTTTAGAAAATACGTTAGCCAATCTGTTCAAAAAGGCAAACAACAAACAATTATTACAATGGACAATAGAATTTAGTTCAGCAACAAATGGCAAGACACAAAATATAAAACAAATAATAAATAGAACTTAAAAAAATTTAAAAATTAACAAAGTAATAAGATAACTACATTCTTACTTCTTATAGTTCAGTTGTGAAACTATGCACTAATGCACCATGTAACCACAGAGCAAAATTTATTTTGCAGATAAGTTTTCAATGGGAGTATCACTTCTTACTTGTCTTATCCACGCTGAGTGGAAACTGCAAAGATCAACAGTATTAACAATGTTTATTCTCAATGAAACACAAATTACAAAAAATAAAAAAAGCCAATTGATTTTTACTAATACATGAATTATATAAATTGATGGCTAGATTATCAAATATATCGTGAGAAAATAGGAGCCCTAAAACTTTTTTAAACAATGGGTGACACAGAATTAACAAATACACATGTTCAAAGAAATGTATATGTTAACTAAAACAAAAATTGTTATCACAATAGAAAATTGTTTGTTGCAAACATCTAACTTTTTTAATAACACAGTATATGACTATAAAAAAGCATTTTACATATAATTTATCTATGATATTCACAGTTTTACTAAAAACGATAACACAGTTAACTACAAAAATAAAAACTATCTATGGTTCCAAGAATCATGATTAACACAACGTGGAACCGATGGGTTTAAAATGTATAAGCTAAAATTAAAAGTAACTTCTCAGATAAAAAGGTAATATACAGAGTAAAGGAAAAAAAAAAACAAAAAGACTATACTGCATAGATAACATTGATAAAAAAAAACAAAACATTCTATTTTTATGATAATGTACTATCTAGTTATAAAATTATAACATAAAGTAGCTCAACATTATAACTTAAGTAAAGAAATATTTGAAAAGAATGATTTGATATACAATTTAGAGCCACAGTATTAACTACAATCAGACAATTGTCAAACAAAAGGAAGAAATATAATCTTGAACACAATATTAACAAAGTGAAAAGCACTTACAAACACAATCAATTGTCTGTAAACTTGACAGCTGAAAGCTAACTTGGCAGTTAAAATTAGAATAGGAACTGAGATGCAGCAAAGATTTTTTTTTTTTTTCAACCAAAATTAATCTGCAGATGATTGCAAACAAAGAAATAATTACTTCTCAAATAAATATAAAACGAATTTAAAATATTTCAAGGCTACTTTTAATAACAGCATAATAAAGATAAAGATTTTATCAACATGACTCTCAATTTTATGCAGGTTGGGATAATCCAATTTAAAAGAAAGGGATTTCTTCCCTAATTGTTGTGATAAGAATCACTTAAAGACAATAAGAACCACTCCAATTCATAATAGCAGAGTGTGCTCGTACATAAGAGATGCTTATGCAACCTCTGAACTTCTCAGAAGAAATGATGTTGATGCATTAGAGATTCATACAACTGGAAGGTACAGTTTCTTAATAATTGAAAAGTAAGCATACATGTTAACTACTATTAAGCTGATTGAGGGAAGAACTTTTACCACTTCTATGGATGTTCTATGCACGTTAATCTAATTGAGCTCAAAACTTCAACATTAATTCAAGCATAGGTAGTCACACTTTGCTAAGCCTTAATTTCTTCAAACACCAATATTTCCTGCAAGAAAAAACCGATTCACATTAGACAACGGCATTGAATACAGTAAAAAATCAACGAAACAGTCAATGCAATACGAAAAAACTTCAATATTACACCAACCAACCAATCGATCTACAAATTTTCTTCCTAATCAAAGAAAAAAGAAAAAGAATAAAATAGACAAACCACCTAAAACACCGCAATCAGCCAGAAAACCCACCTCTTCAGACGGCAGACGATCAACATGAACAGAGAAGCAAGGAAACACGAAGATCGAACATGGAAAAAAGCAGAGAAACAGAGAGCAGGCGAAAGCCAAAAGCAACGGAAGAAAATGAGAGAGGGTTCGAACACCTTCCCATATGTAGACTCACTCTACCAAGGGGCAAAATCGCCAATTCATGTAGCATCTTTTAAAGGGCTGAAAACTGTGCGTTAGATCAGGAGCAAAACCGGATTGGCACTGTTAACGAACAGTGCCAATCCGCTGAGCTTTAGTATATACTTGCTCGCCGATTTCAAATCACTCTAATTCTCATGCCATTTAACGGGTTTTGAATTGCTACTAACTTCTACAATTCTCAAATCACAAAATTCCAATAAGGGCATATGCCGAAACACAAAAAAAATCCATACAGTGATCATTTAAAGATTGACATACAAAAAAAATCCATAATTCAAACTTTAAAATGCAGAACAGACAAAGAAAACCCAAAAGTTAATCATGGCCATTTTTCTTCTTTTAAATTCCGGACAAAAATCAAACCACAGATAATTAGAACAACCAAACCCAAAAATTTCCCCAAAAAAAACCTGAACAACAATAAAATTAATTAGTCTAAACCTTAAACCGCAGCCATATCCTTCCTCAACAATTTTTAAATTTTAATTAAAACACAAAAAAAATGAAAAAAAGGTTAAAGATAAATTATATAACCGTAGCCATATCCATTCGTCGGCAATCTTTCAATTTTAGTTAAAACGCAAAAATAATTAAAAAAAAACATAACAGGCACATATCACATAATCGAAAAGAAGTTTCGCAACTCATCCACAATAATCAACAGCTAAATTAAACCCAAAAATTAATCATGATCATCCATTTGTATAGCTGGAAATGTTTAGCCCTTAATTAAAACACCAAAATAAAAAATTCCTCACTCACAGTACAAAACCGAAACATACAAAGCAAAACCCAAAAATTAATCATCAGTATTCCTCTTTTTTTTTTCTTTTTTTTTTTTTTAAGTTTGAGGGAAAAATCAAAGCACAAACAAAAAAAAAATAACACCAAAGAGATAAATTATATACCTGACCCAGAAAAAGCTAGGAAGAATAAAACCCTAAAACTTGAAGAAAAATGTTTCCTGCAACCGAAATGCAAAATCAGAGATAACAACCAGACGTAGAGCACGAAAAAACAAAGAAAACGCTGGGCTAAAAAGCCGAATAGCCCATATTCACAACAATCAATCATAAAATTTTCTTCCTAACCAAACAAAAAATAAACCAACACATGAATCAACATACCTGAACGGGAGCAATTCGTTTGTGCAAAACAGGGGAAAAAACGCCAAACACCTTCGAGAAGATCCGATCGGAACCGAAATCAAAAGACAGACGGGAAAACTAAAGAGAAACAGAACGACTGAGAGAAAAACGAAGAGGAAAAGAAAAAGTAGAAGATGCTTCTGGCATCTTTCCTATAAAACGCAACGTGGCCAAAGCTCAACCAAAAACCCAAAAAGCACCTTTCAAACGGGAGCAACAGCTGCAAACAAAAATGAAAGAGGGGGCAAAATAGACCATTTACTGCACAATCCCACCAAAGTACAAAAACCATGAATAAAATGAGGGTTAAAACCGGATGGGCACTGTTAATGAACAGTGCCAATCCACCGGCTTTTAGTATATATAGAATGTGCTCGAATGTTCTATGAAACACTGGTAATTCTTTTGACCCATTTCTGTTTGGCTGCCTTGTTTTGGATGCGTGTGCTTTTATTGATAGTAAATTTTGAAGTTCGCCAAGTATTTGATGTAGCATGGATCTTATATATACATCATAGATATGTAAGAAAACAGGATTCTTGGGTAGTTATAGAGCGGGTTTTCTTGTTTTTAGAGGAAGCCTAATCAGCTAGTTGCACGGAGCTAGGAAGTTCCTTCGCTCTTATTTGTATTATCTTAGATGATGTAGGAACAACAACTAAGTGGGGTCGGCTATATGAATCCTAGAATGCCATTGCGCACGGTTTTGTGTCATGACTTCTGTTAGATCCAAGTAGTCCAAGTCTTTTCTTAGAGTCTCTTTCCAAGGGAGCAAAATGTTTGTATAGTTTTCAATGCACAGCTAGGGATAATTGATGTTCATGATAACCTAGTTCTTGGAAAACGGTTTAATTATCCAAAATCTGTTTTTCTTTGATCTAAAAAAGAATTTTTTTCTTTGTTAATTTCACCCTGATATTTGTTCCAGCAAATGTCATTCCACAAACAATAAGCCAGAAAAATCACTCTCTTAGCACCACTAGTTTGACATCAAGTCAAATGTATTGGACTTGAGTGATTTCTTTGTTAAATTGGTTTGCCATTTGTTTCCTTTCATACTACTTGAACAAGCAAAACATATGGTGCCCTTTTTTTTGGGTGAAGAAAACTTATACTGCCTGTTGAAGTACGAATTGAGCATTTTTTGGTATGTAACTACTAATGTGATTGTTCATTGTCAATTTCAGGTTTTGAAGACTTACGGTCTTGTTGATGTAAAACAAGAAGTACCTTATGGTGACATTAATTTGACATTGACCCGAACCCTATCAAAGGCTCAAATTTAAGAGCATATGAGGTAATTTAGTGCAAACTTATCTTTGCAATATTCTCTGTGGTGTCATACGCACTTTGATATGTTTTTAGTGCTTGGACTTTCTGAATTTTAGCAACTCTGTAAGACTCGGCATGATTGGCAAGTTTTGTCTAATCACGGTGTTTTCCCTACAAAGGTGGCTACACTGTCTTGAAGTAAATTAGCATTGAAAAATGCTCTGGAGAAAATTTGGAAACACGGGATTGAACTGTTTTTCAGAAGCTGAGTAAAACAGTGTGAGTAGAGAGTAGTTCATATTCTCATTGGTCATCTTTCTTTTTGTCTTTCCAGTTCAGTTTTTACTTGTGTGTGTCTGCCCTCGCTTGCACTAACCATGCGGTTCTTTATTTTCTTTGAGTTGCAGGCATTGCCAGGTGAAAGAACAAGGAAGGAAAGGCAGTGTTGAGTTTGTATAAACGTTGCAATGTTGTTAATAATTTTTGACCTCACAGAGAAGCAGAGAAGTGTTAGTACAGTCCATCCACATGTGTATAAATAGTAGAGGAGGTTGTGGTGTAAATTAAATTGCTCCGCTCATAGCTTGAGCTTTAAGTAAACTATGTATAAATTGCTAATACAATCCTTATTTTCAAATGGTTCATGCTTTCATCGGTTTCATACGGTTAGCTTCAGGCCCGCTTGTTATCAACCAAACCCTGAACATCGACTTTCCCGATATGATGGGTGATCGGGGGTGGAGATGGGCGACGGGTCGTTGGCCTGTCGACTGCTTGATGGTGACACTCTGGCAATATTCGACCGATTGGCAGTGGGCATGATGCCTCCCAAGTCCTACCATGAACTTATTTCTTCCAAACACTCAACGTGATTCAAAGTGAAAACGATCGAATCCTTCACAATTACTGTTTGTTAAATTTACAGGTACGTTTTTAGAATGTAACTAGCCGGTAACTACAACTTGAAACTCAAGTTGCATTCAGCTAGACTACAGTCACTAGCAAGTAACAAGTTCAGAGAGGAAACAAAAACAATTAGCCGTTAAGTCGTGACATTATTTCTTGTTACTATTATTATAGTATGCAGAACGCAAGTACGGCCATTAGTCTAACAAGTCATAAAGCATCCAAGAAATTCAACCATCTTAGATATTCAAATGATACAAACTTAATTTCCCGCAAGAAGCGCATTGATTTTGTTTTCAACATGGGCTTCATGGTCTTCGAGCCGACCCTTGATCGCATCATTTTCCCAGCGGATTAGTGTTGGAACTCCGGTCAGCTTAAACCTTGAGTCTACTCTCCATGGGTGATGTGCATTCCTCCATGTTGGCCTATCTCCGACATAAGCTCTCAAAAGTGCAACATCATCTGGTGTAGCTTCTAGCTTTTTGTAGATTACAGGTTCAGCTCTCACACAATCTGACATAGAAAAGGGACTTCGTGTCATGTATAATTGCACATTCCATTTACGTTAACAAAAAATTAACCATAAATTGGAGGACTCCGGCCAAGTAGTTCTCAATGCAGTCATAGTAGGAGAAGCATGAAACTAGTTCCTTTACAGGAGCTCCTGGTAAAAACTGTGTTTACTCAACGACATAGCAAATCAATGTTTCTGATTTGAAATGTCTTAAGATGCATCACCACCTTGAGTTTCAATAGGATCAGGACCATGATTCATTTTTGTGGTTCTGCTGATTCAAGATTTGCAACTCTCACCAGGAGCATTTTCATGTCAAGGTGCCCCATCATACAATTTTCTATTAAGAAACGACATTCTCTTGATAATAGCATCTTTCCCTCACTTGCTCCAGGAATCCATTTTCACATTGAACCCCCTTCAATACACAAACTATTTAGAATGATGAGACAGAAACAAAACTTGCTTTCTACCATTTTTTTTTTTTTTTCCTTCGCTTTTCAAGTACTGAGCGCCTATTTTCACTCAGATGCCCATCCTCACAAAACAAGCCACTCCAAAATTAACAGAGAAGACCTCAATGAATGATAGCAACTTCTTTCTTTTCGAATATACATTCCAAATCCGTGGTGAGACAAAATATATCTAAAGGGAAAATTTCAACTTAAAAACTTTCTAGCAAGAATTTTAAGATTTTGAATCAAGAGAAGCATTTTGTAGAATTTGGATTTTCTAGTGTCATACAAAGTGAGCAGCCTATGCTACAATGCATCCTACACTCAAGCCTTGTTCGGTGCCTAGGATTGGAAACATTCAATGTATGTTGAAGTAAGAAATGGATGTGAACTTCCGAATCTTGTCCAAGTTGAAGGTAGAAGATGAATTAGTCATGAAGAAACTTATCCTTCCGTGTTGGTAGGATTGGAATTCTTCAAAATGTAATTTCTTAGTGATGCAAAATTATGTATAAAGTTTCCTCAGCCTGTTAATAAGTTTTGCTGAATTTCGGCCAAGCCTATAAGCGTGAGTTTGTAACTAAGCACGGCATTAAAAAGATCAGTTGTATGATGGAGCATTAGTTTAAGACTGTCAAGTGGGTGGGGGATTCATCATCACCTCTTATTGAGGTTAAATCGAGCACGCCTTAAGCCCTCGAGTAAGTGGGGCACCCACTCCCAATATGTGGGCAGTACACAACTTGAATAAATTTTAAAGCTTTCCTCAATTTAATGTTCCGATAAGTATTCCTAAACCAAATAGACTACAGTAAAAACAATACATTATTATTCGATCAGAAAAAAAATACAAAAAAACAAAAACAAAGATAAAGAATTTGCAACAGAATCGAACAATTTCACAAGAATTATGTAATGGGTTGCTGAAATTTTCTTGAATAATATACATAAAAATAAATTCTTAGTTTTTGAAGTAAATGAAAGAAAGAAATACAAACCAGGGCACCAGCTGAGAGAGGTAGAAGGGTCCTTGTCAGCCAAGAAGAGGATGAAATTGGCTTTGTTGTTTGGAGCTTCTGCTTTGAATTTCTCAAACGCACTGTCGAAGGTGGAGATGGTGGCGTCGGATAGCTTGAGAGGCATCTTTCCACTTTTCCTAAATCCAAAGGGGCAAAGTTTGGGAACGAAGAAGACGATAACGCTCGTGTTCTGAATTTTATTTTATACGAAAATATAGAGCTCAAGGTCGAGAGAGTGGCAAACTCCACTCGCTACCTCCCCTACCCTGTATATTGGACAAATACATCACTCAATAGTTTAGTCCGAAGAAAAACACTTGTTTTTTAAGTTACGGAGTTCCTCTTCAAATTACTTGATAATTTGTTTACAGGATTTCGTGTTTTATAATTGGAGTCATATATATTATAAATCAATCTATTATGATCATCTTTATAAAAAATATATATATATTGAAAATTAAAATCGTTTTGTCAATCAATCAATTGTAGCAAATAGATAATCGGTCATAATATTTTTACTCATTTCGTTCATATATTTTTATACAATTCAGTGATGCTAGAAGACACTCGACTAGAATATATCCATGGAAATTAAATTCAAGTTGGGAATTTCAAACTTTTGGTTGCTTTTTACTACACTTACTTTTTGGGTTGCAATTTTTATAAAGGGAGATGCTAGGGAGTGAAGGGAAAACTAGATATATAGGTGAGATTTCTAATGACTAGCATGCATGTACAATTCAAAATTTATATACATAAGCAATGGAAGCATAAAATCAAAGCTATAGTCATGCAAATACCTTTCAAAAATCACACTTGATGCATCAAAGGGTCATATTGATAACAAAGAGAGAGATTTGTATGTCATACCTTTTGGATTAGACTTGAGTCAAATGATAGACAACCTCCAAGACCTCTCATTCTTCAAGGTCCTTTCTCCTAGCCTCCCTCCTTGCTTCATCCACCTTGAATGATTTGGATCCCTTTGATTATCTTCAAGCTACCGAAGGAGATAGCCTCCACAGATCTACACCACTAGTGTGGGAAGATGGATGAAGGAATAACCAAAGAGAGAGTTTTTTTTCTTTTCTTTTGTTGTGAAGTTACCACACTCAAAACGTTGGTAACTTTTCCTCACCACACTCAAAACCTTGGTAACTTTTCCTTAACACCCCTTTTAAAGGGAAAGAGAAGTGAGCCAGTCAAATTGATTTTTCTCCTTCAACTCCACTCCCACTAGCCGGCCCTCAAGTGATATGTTTGGGTTGAGATTTTATCATTTTAAGTCATCTTATTCTTATGTTAAAAACCTAACGGTTTTGGGCCTAATGGACCCGAAATTAAAGAACCCGAACTACTTTTAGGCCCAAAAGCAAAATTTCATCGCTTCCTTGATTAATTAAGACTTTCTAATTAATTAATTATATCATCCTATAGTTATCTTACCACATGAGTGTATCGGTGTACAATCGTTTTAAGTTCTAATTAGTGAGACAATGAGGTGATTGGTATCAATCCAATTGATCAACACTTACACAATCACTAATTAAATTAAAACTTTTCTCTCACTAATTTGATGATTACTTAGTTAACCATCAAGAGGGACCCAAAAACCATGAGTGACATCTAGCCATATGTCATGGCTCCCTAAGCTAATGAAGAATTGGTCGGAAAACCTATTCAGTTGGAATTACAATGTGATTCAATTCTTCTCTAATTCAATACTCTCAACCACATTGCCAGGGTATGGTTACTTTATTACGCTCGATACTAACTCATATGATTCATTTTAGAAGTATAGGAATGCCTTCTTCCCTTATGCTCGATACTTCTGCCGAAGATTCCCAAATCATATCGTAGAGTATTCATCCTCTTATACTGAGGATTAGAGATTCCTTGTTGAATATTCACATGTCTCTAAGAATAAATTAATGACCCCAACAATGTATAGAACACGTCCAAGATGTGGAAGGACTACTTACACTATCCCAACCAGTAAAGTTACTTGCTTGACATGTGAGTAGACCTCTATTTAAGTACTTTTGTTTGATTGTGTTCAGTGAACTCATTCCCTTAATGAGTATTTACATACTTGTCTTAGTGTCCCTACACAAACAGTTTGAGAGTTGTCATCCTTCAAATTGAAAAGACATAGGACGTACTAGTTTATTCGGATTGTTAGCGTCCATCTCACAATGCTATGATCAGGAACCTTTTTGGACATTATGGTTATGTAAAGAAGGTATCTGTAGTCTAACTTCTTTAGATTACTTCTTCCATCAGTCCATTATCCATGGATTCATTATTTGTATGTATATCATTTAATTGAGATAGTCCTAATGAGTTACTTTGCTCATTTGTTGTATTAGACATAACTATACATTTAGACATTATCCTAAAAGGTTTCTTCTCAAGATTGAATTCCAGGCAATATCTTCGACATGGAGACCATGTTTTTAGACGATACATGATGTGAGGTTGATGGTTGTGTTCTTTCTTTAACGATTTAAAGAAGAAATCCAACTATCAATCTTCACACCATGTGGTTTACAAAATATTTTTTAGTAGATGATTTTTCTATTATCACTCTTTGATAAATTATTTCTGAATAAGCATATAGTCTCTCTAGCATCACCCTTTGATAAATTGTTTTTGAATATGCACACTTTTTTTATCACAAAAATTCAAAATGTGTAAATGCGATTGTGTACTGTTCAAACAATGATGTTAATAGTGAATTTGTTGTTTTAAGAACTTATGGAAAGGAGTGGAAGAATGTGTAAACCGGCGTGCATGTAACAAGATCCTATTTATAGTGAATTATTTACTTTATTACTATATATTGTCGAACTACACTAGTCAAATTTCGTTATTTCTTTTTAAGATGCAGCTAAAGTTGGTAGTGTATTATTTTGTTTTTTTATGCCCCATGATACAATTTTCAGGTAGCATATCGTTTTAAGATGCAGCTTTAGTTTATAAGATTCAAGAATTATCAATAAAAAAAATAAAAAAAATAAAAAAAACCATAAAATTACTTTACTACTGTAAATTGACGGAATCAGTGGGAGCCCTGGCAGAAGGTGAAACCCACAAACCCAAGGTAATGGACTAGACTGAACTTGCTCGAGCTTCACCCCGAAGATAGTGTAACGTAATCATGACATTAGCCACATTATTTTTTTTTTGGAATGTGATATTCACACATCCCATTTTACTTCTCACACATTTTTTTTATTTTCGACCGTCGGATCGGATGAATTAAAGAATATCAACGGTCAGAAATTATCAAGAGGTGTGTGAGAAGTAAAATACGATATGTGGATATCACAATCCTTTCTTTTTTGGTCATGCGTATGTGTTGCACGTGTCAGAATTGGCCTCAGTTGGCAGGCCTCGTACCACATGATATCATCTCGTCAATTTGTCACACCGATTATATATCCAACAATTACCGTTGTTTTTAAAATAAAAATAAATTAAAAACAAACTGAAAAATTCAATTTCTTTTTAGAAAAATCCCAACCATATTCTTATTCACTCCCCATACCAAAACTTCATACAAAATTTTATTTTTTATATTTCTATGGATAGTAATTGCCTTGGCTATTTCACTTCGTTAGCGAGGAGAAAGAAAAAAAATATTTATTTTTCATATCTTTTGTGAACCGTAATTGTCTTGTCAATCTCACGTTATGGGTGAGAAAAGAGAAAAAAAAAATTGCTACTACAATTAAGTAATTAACATCAATTGAACAAGTTCCCGTTGCCTTTCGCTATGCAAAATAGGTGAAGGTGCAATTAAACCAACTCCAATCCTCTGCTAATTTAGGCTTTTGGTTGAGAAAATTGTCAATTAAATAATAAGAATTTACAATTATAGGACGGATTTGGATCTTATCCAGATTCATTCTATGGGGATCTTAGGGATCCTTACATCTTTGTCATTCATCATGCATCATGCAGTTAGAAATTATTTGACTTTTTTTTATTTAAAATTAAACATAAATAGTACCTAACGAAAACTGACCGCACGATGTACAATGAACGGCTAGAATGTGGGGATCCCTAGGATTCCCACAAAATGGATTTGAAGATGATCCTCTTCTAGGGACAAGGATTCTCTTCGGATTCTCTTTGTGGGGATCAGGAGATCAATCAATCAAGTTCGTTCATCGGACATCGTGCGACCAATTTTCGTTAGGTACTATTTATATTCAATTTTAAATTAAAATTTTAAAATAATTTATAAC
Organism: Pyrus communis; assembly: GCF_963583255.1. NCBI lineage: Eukaryota > Viridiplantae > Streptophyta > Magnoliopsida > Rosales > Rosaceae > Pyrus > Pyrus communis. The sequence continues at coordinate 374,089 of NC_084807.1, read as the reverse complement.
TGTATGATGTACGATGAATAAATACGATTGATTAATCTTTCAGATCCTCACAAAAAAACCCTCACAAGATCCTCCCTCTTCTAGGACATGGCTGATTTCTCTCCCACTTAAAATCATGTGTATAGGACGTCTATGGATGATGGCACAAGTATAGTTTTTTATATCGATTTGACACGTTTCAACACGCTCAGTCTATATGGAGTATTTGCCTGGTCAAAGCAGCCGCGCTCGTTCCTAGTACCTCGTAAGTCGTGTAACAACAAAGTTGACAGAACCTTCAAAATTTTGCTTGCTTTTCAAGTTAATGAAGAAAGTCGTTTGAACTTCAACCTCGTAAGTCGTGTAACAACAAAGTTGACAGAACCTTCAAAATTTTGCTTGCTTTTCAAGTTAATGAAGAAAGTCGTTTGAACTTCAACATTATCCTTGCCGCGCAATTTAATAAAGCAAACGGTCAAATTTACATCCGACTATAAATACTGAGCAACCATACTAGCAAATCAACGACCTAAAAACAACTCATATCTCTCTCACTTTTTGTTATTCATTTCCCATCCATTTCGACTTTGCTAAGCAGCCTCACTCAGCCAAGTCTAAACTGATCACAGTGGTATAAGAATGGCCATGTTTTCAGATTTTCTCAATTGCTTCTTTCCCTCTTCACCGTCGAAGGTCTCTGATGATGCAAAAGGGTCTAACAGTAGCGGAAAAGAGCCTTCTTCAAAGGACTCTGAAAAAAGAAAATCACAATCGTCATTATCGGGAGCTCCCATAGTCGTTTCTTACTTCCCCCAAAATTCGAATCTGTCTTGCTTGTAAAGTTGTAATTCTTTGTTTACTGCAAGAACTTCAACTAATAATGAATCTGATCGAAGAAGTGTACATTTTGGCCTCATGCGTATATACGGTATACCTACTTTCATGATCATATCATCATGTTGAATTGAACAATCGAGTTCACTTCGCGACGGCATCACTAACTCAAGGGAAGTGCCCTGGTGCCAGTTTGCTGGGCAGCGTGTGGAACGTTGAAGTCAAGGAGGAATTTGTGATCATTCAAACACAAATGGGAAAAGCAGTATCGGAATGAGTATTTTGGCTTGCTGAAATGTCGAATCCTGTACCTGGGAGTAGTTTCATGATTTCATGTTTAGATATCTTTCTTTTTGTAATTATGGATTTGATGTTTATGTTAATTAGTGTTTTCAGTTTCTTTAAGAAATAATAAGAGAACTTCAAGTTCAATTCTTCCTCACGGTCCTCACGGATTGTTTTTGTTGGGAGTATGAAGCTCGCATCGGAAAAAGGGACTTTGCATGAGCTTATAGCAAATTGGGCTTCTAGCTCTCCACATTGTCAATGCGAAATGCTAAGGAGAATCTCTCAAAAGTATGACTCTCCATAGACTCTCAATCACCTCATGTTTTCCGCACAATTTTTATAATGTTGGCACATGAATGAATTTTAAATTGTGAGGTGATAAAGAGTCAATAGAGGGTCCCATTTTGAGAGAGTTTTCTCAGCAACTCTCATTGCCATTGGTTTTATGGTGGAAACTCAACTATCTTCATGGTATCAAAGTAGGTTGTCCAATGTGTGAAGCCAATCAGCTACACGTGCTCCACATCACCCCATTTATCTTGTTCACGTGCTATGCTTGAAAATTCACCACATGTGAGGAGGTATATTAAGAGTATGAATCTCACGTCAAGGAAAGAAGAAAACTTGATGTGCTTATAAATAATTTAGTTATTCCTCATAACATCAATTGGTTTTCTATTTTGTACATATCAAGCTCAATAATTCCTGATAAAGTGGGCATGTAATGCAAGTAGAGCACATTACTTTTATTTACTTTCAATAACGACGTGACAATTTTTTGTACATACAAGCTCAATAATTCCTGAGAAAGTGGGCATGTAATGCAAGTGGAGCACATTACTTTTATTTACTTTCAATGACGACATGACATTGTTTTGCGATATAATGTCATAACAAGAACTGTTCATTCTTTTTATTATCATCTAAAAATAATCTCTAGAAAAAATCATTAAATTTATTTATTCATATGTGTTGAATAAATTGAACAAATAACTCATGATAAACTGCCAATTTATTTGATTCATATAATTGAGTTCAAACCGAATGAATTTTTCCGTACGGTCAAGTGATGTTACGTACATCGCCATTCAAGCAATATCCATCTGGTTAGGCATCTTATTTGACCTCAATTCTCCCATATTTGTACATGACTTCCTTCCTTCCCTTGGTTGTTCGTGATGATACGTATGTAAAACCTTGGCCTTTTAGAGGTGAACCGTACCCCAAGTGTGGTATTCAGTATTAGCATCGTGATTTTTGGTAAGCATTTCATGTTTTTGTGTAATTTTATTTCTTCAAAGGTACAGATAGTATGAGAGAATGAAGAATAACGGTTCCATTAAAAAGAGGAAAAATGATAAATATACTCTTTTTTTCCATACACAATCCTGTTTAATTTTGTCCATTAATTTTATTTAATTCGTTCAATTTGATGAACATGAATAAAGAGAAGTAAGTGCGTGCTAAAAATGGTGTTTGAACGAGTCTTCGTTTTTTTATCAATTTGTTAAGTGCATTGGTCTGCAACTGCAAACCTTTCTTAAGAAATTTACAATTGCATCATCAAAAGGCCAGGACTGTCTGCACGTGTCACATATATTGAAATTAGATTCAAGCACCTCATTGTGTTTGAACAGTGTGGTCCTCTCCAGAACCCAGATGAGATCACTTATCAGCTCAGACTCTGAGAGTGACTTCGGAAATTCACATGTAATTTTCTTTTAATTGACCGAATTCTTCCAAGTTCATAAAACAACTCAACTATGAATTCAAAGAACCAAACGGTCAATTGACCCAAAGAGAGAGAGAGAGAGAGAGAGAGAGAGAGAACCAACGGTGATCTTCAGTCTAGCTTTATTATGCTCAGGAGAAAATGATAATTAATGATTAATTAGGTCCTACTAATCCTTTTTAGCAGGTGTTAGTGGACAATTTGCACATTGCTTCTGTAAATAAATGTCTAATAAAAATAGATCATATGAGACAGGTGTAAGAAGGATGAAGTTCAAGAGTGTGATTCAAGTGAGGAAGTTATCAATGGTCAAAACAAAGCCACTTGTCAAAAGATTAAATAGGTTGTTATACATATAGTTGGTTAGTTAGAATCTGTTGCTTTAGTTAGAGAGAGTTAGTTGATATAAGGAGGTAGTTAAAGAGGAGTACTTGCTCTGCAAGTTTGGCATTGAAAACTTCTATATAAGTGAACAATGTAAATCGTATAGTTTTCTAATGAAGAAAAACATTTCTACTGATACAACTTTCTCTCATCTCCTTTATCTCTCTTCTTAAAAATTGTTGTTGTAGCTATCTTAACATGGTATCATCACCGGCCGATCCGGTGCTTCCGCTCAACCTCTAAAGCATTTCTTTCTCTTCTTTACCCTCTAGTTTGCATCTCTCTGTGATTTTTGGCGACGGAAAACATACCAGTCGCTCAGAAAGTTGGTTTCTTCTCGTCTGCCCACCAACTGTTCGATCAAACGTCTCAGTCAAAAATTGTTCACGAAATCTGCAAAATGATCACTGCAACTCAGTTACAGATTGTTTAGTCGCCGATTACCAGTATTCTCTCCATCGTCTCCACTTCTGTTACGGTAAAGCTTGATGATTCCAACTATCTTACTTGGAGCTTTCAGGTCCGATTGCTTCTGGAAAGTCATGGAATTATGGGATTTCTTGATAGTTGAAGAAAGTGCCCACCAAGGTTCAACGATAATTCTGACATTGAAAGGGTTGAAAATGATGACTACTTGGTATGGAAAATGCACGATCGTGCACTGATGCAGTTGCTCATTGCCACATTATCAACCACTGCCATTTCCTGCGTCATTGGGTGCAAGAGTTCTGCTGAGATGTGGTTGAATCTCACTGAGCGATTCTCTGCTGTGACAAAACCAACTATCTTCCAGATGAAGAAAGAACTTCAGAATATCAAGAAAGGGTCAGAATCAATTTCTGTTTATCTCCAAAAGATTAAGGATGCAAGAGATCATCTTGCTGCAGCTGGAGTAATTTTTGATGATGAAGATATTATAATTTTTGCATTGAAATGACTACCTGTAGAATTTAACACATTTTGATGTGTGATCAGAGGAAGGGAGAATGGGATATCTCTCAAAGACTTCAGGTCTTAACTCCTGGCAGAAGAAGCTATCATTGATCAGTCTTTTGACAGTTTTTCCGGATTGTCCTTTGGTAGTGCCATGGTTGCTGGAATTCAATCTGACAAAGGGAAATCACTTGTTCTTGATCAAGTTCAACCAAGGTCCTCCTCTGATCCATCTTTCAGGCACAATGGAAGATCCAGTTTGGCTAATTCCAATTATAATACTAGATCTTACAACAATGGGAGTTACCACAACTTTAGCAATTGTAAGGGTAACAATTTCAGGGGCAAAGGGAGAGGCAGATTTCAATACAATTTAGGTCCCAGATTTTCCAACGGTAATCCCGACATTTTTGGTACTCCAAAGCCATATCAATTTCACTGCCCAGATCACCCTTCTGAGATTCCTACTTGTCAAATATGCAACAAAAAAGGGTCATGTTGTTGCAGATTGCTTTCAAAGACATACCAACACTGCCTCGAGCTCTCCTATTCAATGTCAAATCTATTGGAAATATGGACACTCAGCCCTTCAATGTTACCACAGAAGTAATTTTGCGTATCAAGGGAGACCTCCAACCACTAATCTCAGTGCTATGCATGCCAATCATCAACCTTCAGCATCATCTGAACAATTTTGGCTTGCAGACACTGGTGCTACATCACACATGACATCTGAATTGGCAAATTTGGACCTCTCCACTTCATATCAAGGAACTGATACAATTACCACTGCAAGTGGTGCAGGTTTGCATATTTCCAATATTAGCACGTCTAAATTGGTTGTTCCTCATCATTCCCTCACTCTTAAGAATGTATTACATGTTCCAAAGCTTTCTCAGCATCTGTTATCCGTTTATCAACTATGCAAAGACAATAGGTGCAGATTCATTTATGATGATGTTTCTTTTTGGGTTCAGGACAAATCCACAGGGAAAATCCTACTCAAGGGGCTGTGTAGAGCTGGTTACTATCCTATACCATTCACCATTTCACAGAAGCAAGCTTCACCACCTACATCTCATTCATGTTTCCTTGCAAAACCAGTTCACTCAAGCATATGGCACAAAAGGCTAGGACACACATCCAATGCAATTACTTCTGCAATTCTACATCAATCTCAAGTACCTACATCACTATAGACATGTTCATCCATATGTACACCATGTTTAGAGGGAAAGTTCACCAAATTACCATTTCAATTTCTTGTAAACAAATCTGTACATCCTTTAGAAAAAATCCACAGTGATGTATGGGGACCTGCCCCTTTACTATCCTATGAAGGATTTCAGTATTATGTAACCTTCATAAATGATTGTACTCGTTACACATGGATTTTTCCATTAAGAAATAAATCAGAAGTATTTGCCACTTTTGTTCATTTTCATGCCTATTCGAGTACACAGTTTTCTGCTATAATTAAAATCTTTCAAAGTGATGGTGGTGGTGAGTATACAAGTACCAAGTTTCACCAATTTTTAGCACAACACGGGATTTTACATCACAAATCATGTCCATATACACCTGAACATAATGGTTTGGCAGAAAGAAAACACAGACATATTGTAGAAACAACAATAACCCTTCTTCAAACTACCAAACTACTTAACCAATTTTGGGTTCATGCTTGTGCTACTGCTACTTACTTGATAAATAGGATGTCTTGTGCTTCTTTAAACATGAAGTCACCTTTTCAAATGCTATATAACACTGTTCTTGAGATTGAACATCTCAAGGTTTTTGGTTGTGCATGTTTTCCTTTGCTAAAATCATATAATACTTCTAAACTTCAACCTAAGACAACAACTTGTGTCTTTTTGGGATATGCAAGTCAATACAGAGGGTTCCTATGTCTAGATTTTGCCACTGGTAAAATTCAAGTGTCCAGACATGTTTTATTTGATGAAGCTAGTTTTCCATACTCAACATTCACAAGTGTCACACACTTCCAAATTATCTTCTGCATCATCACATATTACAATGCATCCACCCCAGTTAACTCCAGTCATCACATTAACAAATTAAGCATTAACACCCTCATTTCATTCCATATCATCTCCCACCACAGAGTCCTTGCCTATGCATTCATCTAGTGCCTCAGAATCTCTTTTTGCATCTCGAACCTTAGAATCCTTGGAAACAGGTGCATCTAGTGCTCGAAAGTTTGATTCTTTACCTGCACATGACACAACTGCATTACACATACCATGTGCATCTTCCCTACATCAGTTGCCTCCACCTAGCTCCGGTACACAGCACCATATCCCTGTGGATCCTGATTTCCACCCTGAGAGACTAAATGTGGTTCTGTCCATACCAATGAATGTACATCCCATGCAAACAAGGTCCAAGAATGGGGTGTTCAAAAAGAAAGCTTTGTTAGCTACGGTTACTTCTGAACCCAAAACATTCAAAACTGCTTCCCAAGTTTCTGAATGGCAGATTGCAATGCAAGAGGAAATAGCGGCTCTTCATTCTCAACAGACTTAGTCTTTAGTCTTATTACCACCTGATAAGAATTTAGTTGGGTGTAAATGGATCTACAAAATTAAAAAATATGCAGATGGGTCTGTGGCAAGGTACAAGGCATGACTTGTAGCACAAGGGTATAGTCAAGAAGAGGGTGTTGATTATTTGGAGACTTTCAATCCTGTGGTAAAACCTACAACTATAAGGCTGATCTTTGCCTTAGCTGCTCAATTCAAGTGGTCTCTTAGGCAGCTAGATGTCAAAAATGCCTTCTTACATGGCATACTTCAAGAGGAAGTATATATGGCACAGCCTCCGGGTTTTAAGAGTGTCACACATCCTTCAAACTATGTTTGCAAACTTCACAAATCATTATATGGTCTCAAACAGGCTCCTCGAGCCTGGAATGAAAGGTTCACCAGCTTCTTACCAAGTTTGGGATTTCAAGTTTCACAGGCTAATCCCTCACTGTTTATTCAACAATCTTCCAAGGGCACGGTGTTATTGTTTTTGTATGTTGATGATGTCATTTTCACAGGTAGCAACACTCAATTGATTAACCAAGTGATCACAGCTCTCACTGCAGAATTCGAAATGAAGGATTTGGGTCTCCTGCACTACTTCCTGGGATTACAGATCAGTTACACCTCAGAAGGCTTGTTTGTGTCTCAAACAAAGTATATTAATGAGTTAGTTGATAAAGTTGACCTCCAGGACTCTAAACCGTGTGCTACACCATGTCTCCCATATCACAGACTCCTCAAGGATGATGGGAAGCCGTATCACAGTCCTGATCAATATAGAAGTGTTGTTGGCGCTCTTCAGTATCTTACTTTTACAAGACCTAACATAGCATTTTCAGTCAATCAAGCTTGTCAGTTCATGCACAATCCTATGATTTCTCATGTTATTGCAGTTAAGAGAATCCTTCGCTATCTCAAAGGGACATCCACTTATGGCATTCATTTTAAACCAGGACCATTGCATCTGCAATCTTATAGTGATGCAGATTGGGCAGGAGATCCAAATGATCGAAGATTAACTTCAGGATTTGTTGTATTTCTTGGATCTAACCCTATCTCATGGGCATCAAAGAAGCAACACACGGTATCCCGATCAACCACAGAAGCTGAGTATAGAGCGTTGGCAATCACGGCTGCAGAACTTGCCTGGATTCGACAACTATTATGTGATATGCATGTACCTTTACATTCCTCTCCGCTGATATATTGTGACAATGTCTCAACTATTGCCCTCTTTACAAATCATGTGTTCAATGCAAAATCCAAACACATTGAGATCGACTATCATTTTGTCTGTGAGAGAGTCACTCGGGGTGATCTTCAAGTTCAACATGTGTCTTCGACAGACCAATCAGCAGATATCCTAACAAAGGGCTTGTCTGCACCATTATTTCAGCAACATTGCAACAATCTGATGCTTAGTGTTCTCGAGCATCAGCTTGAGGGGGGATGTAAGAAGGATGAAGTTCAAGAGTGTCATCCAAGTGAGGAAGTTATCAATGGTCAAAACAAAGCCACTTGTCAAAAGATTAAATAGGTTGTTATACATATAGTTGGTTAGTTAGAATCTGTTGCTTTGGTTAGAGGGAGTTAGTTAATATAAGGAGGTAGTTAAAGAGGAGTACTTGCTCTGCAAGTTTGGCATTGAAAACTTCTATATAAGTGAACAAAAAACTTCTATATAAGTGAACAATGTAAATCGTATAGTTTTCTAATGAAGAAAAACATTTCTACTGATACAACTTTCTCTCATCTCCTTTATCTCTCTTCTTAAAAACTGTTATTGTAGCTATCTTAACAACAGGTGCCTCTCAAGTAATATATTGATTAGTCAAATTTTAGAAAATACAACCTTAAATACCATGCGTGGTGCTTTATGTGTATTGTTAACTCAATTGGTAGGAAATTTCAACGTGCTTTTTGTTAATTGGTTTAACGGCTGGTCAAAGCAGCCGCGTGGGGTGGTGATTTCACCCAAGGGGAAAGAGCAATAAAAAAGATTAATAAACAATGCATGTGGTCTTGACATCTTCCTTGCCCTGCAAGTTAATCAACAGATATAATATTGTCCCATTTCTATCTCACTATCTATATATACACTCAGTTTGCTCAGCTAATTGAAGCCTAAAGAAAACATACAGAGCCAGTATCACCTTGCTCTTTTCCACAACTCTTCATTAATCTAGACACAAATACAAGAGGTATATCGATCGAAAAAAGAAATTACAAGAGATCCGAAGCAAAGTCACAATGACAGTTTTCTCAACTTTCCTGAATTGCTTCATGCCATCGTCGCAGGTCTCCGATGAAGCAGTAGGCTCTGCAACTGCAAGTATAAAAGTGCCTTATTCAACGGAATCCAAGAAAAGCAAATCAAAATCATCATCATCGGGAGCTCCCATACTAGTCTCTTACTTCCCCCAAAATTCGTATTTGTCTCGCTTGTGATCTTGTGGTCAAAGTAACTTAAAAGTTTTGGTTCATGGCGGGATAAATTCAAGATCAATAGTATTTCTCATTCTGTATGAACAATCTTTCTTTTGGCAAGTGAAAACGTACAAAATTATAATAATTAGTTTATACACACACACACACACATGTTTGTTAAATGAGAAGATTGTTTCTCTTTGTTATATCTACAATTCATTGTAATCATGATTCATTAATAAAAAATCAGAGTTTTTTTATAACTCTCTCAACTGAACTTTCTCACCAACCAAACAGAATTAGGGTTTTCAGGTTTAATTTTCATCTACAAAAGGTGCTTTTACATTTAAGGTGTCCCTTCGTAACACATATTTCTGAATATTTGCCACTTGGGTTTAGGTTATTGACATACTATGGAGATTTTAAGGCAACTATTTATTCTTCGCTAAACAACTATTTTGTTGTAGTTGTTACATTCTGGTTAAGGAAATTTTTTTATAGATATCGAAAATACAAGTTAATGATGAATCATTGCACCTAAGAATGGACAACATATAGTTGATATGTCCAATTTCTAAATTATATTCATAAAAAATATATTCACACATCACAGCTTAAGTAAAACAAAAATGTCAGTGGCCAATTTTAAGTATAAAAATTGCTCTGGTTAAGAAGAAAACCATGAGGCTGCTAGGAATCACACTATTTAAAAATAGATACAAAATGATGACATATATATATATGACTTTATTAAGTGGTCCCTCTCTTCTTGCTCTCCAAGGTAATAATACTTTGTTGTCCTAATATTCCTGTCACCATATCTGCAGCTGGCACTTACATATTATAACAGATGAAAGGTATGGCATTTGATTCTTCAACGTTTTGTGTCGTCGATTGTTGGAAGTGCATTGTCTTTTTTATTTTGAATGGCGCGCATGGTCCCCATAATCTCCACAACCATGAAAATGTGAAATGTCGTCTGTGACTGAAATAGAGAGCCTTCTTGGAAATTCACAGGTTTCTTACAAGTTTGATAGCAAAAAACTGTGGTTCTTAGAAGTTCACTGAAAATAATCACTTTTGGGGGTCATATGAATAATTAATGCGACTATTTAGCTAGGTCTTAGTCTAGGATTTTCACATTGCTTCTCTAATAAACTCTCTTAATCAATTTAGAAAGAACAGATGTCTCATTATTTAGTCAAGGTTTGCAAAATAAGCTAAAGTAACCTGCACACTTCATGCTCACGAATCATGATATATTGACATGAAATTTCAACCTTATTATTTTAATTATAATATAGACTAGTTTGCCTGGAGTATGTTATATTGATATAAATAAAACTAAGTAATTGTGCATATATAATAGTGAGATCTTGAATCTTCCGTGGCCTCCAAGTTAATCGATCGACAAATTCCCATTTCCATCTCACTATAAATTTTGGGCAATAATGCAACACCATATATCACACCAAGTTAGCAACCCGCTTTAAATCATCTCAATCCATATATCTGAACCCTTACAAATCACTAGCAAATTAAATGGCTATTTTCTCAGTTTTTTTTCAACTGCTTCATGGCATCGTCACAGGTCTCCGATGAGGCAGCTGAAGAGCCCAGTTCTTCAAAGGATTCCAGAAAAAGCAAATCAAAGTCATTGGGAGCTCCTGTAATAGTTTCTTATTTTCCCCATAAGTCATACCGCTCTCGCTTGTAATTGTTTTGCTCCATCTAAAAAAGCAAAGTCCTTTGAAGCCAAAAATTGATAGTTAATTTTTTCGTCTTTTGTTGTTTTTCTATTTAAATTATTGGATTTCATGTTTATAATTTGGTTCCCAATCAAATTAATGAAAGTGCTTAGAAGGCAACAGATGAAAGATAACACTAACAACTTCCATGCCCAGTATATGGGGAGTATTCAGTCTCCATATTCAACATTTCATAATAGCGAATAAGAGCCACATAATGTTGATTAAGAATCATGATTTGATAAAGATAGCCAAAAACACGTGCGCATGCAAATCGCAACAAGGACCTTCACACTAGGAGTAAAAATAAAATTTAGAAAAAAATTGAAATTTAGAGAGAGCTTGACGGAATGATTGGAATGAGGGATGAGCATAAAAGATGATATATTGGTAGGAAATCATATATTAAACTGATAATAACATCATTGTACAAAAAAAAAGGTAGGAGATGAAACATATTTCTTTCGTATCAATATATTGAAAGTTATAGATTTGGCTACAATATTTATATGTATTTAACATAAACACTATCTTGATCGTCAAATAATGATATTAAATACATATTTTTACATGGATTATAGACTTTGAATTTTCAACATATTTTGGTCATGATGCCGATGAATCAATCAAAATTCGGATTCAACACTTCATTACCTTTGAACCGCGTGGAACTGTTCATTACATCAGCCTCCCTTCCAAATAAAATAAAAACCCTCAAAAATATATATGCTGCTTCTTCATTAGATCAGCTTGCTTCTAGGTTAATTACTTGGCATGAAATTTCAACGTGCCCCTTGTCTAGTCAAGGCAGCCGCGTGACGAACTTTCTTCATAAAGATTACTTTGTGGAGTCTATAGAATGCATTGCGGTCTTGAAATATTCCTTGCCCTTCCCAGTTAATATATATATATATATATATATATATATATATATATATATTCTAGGCATGTAAGAAGTCTCAAGCCAAGAAACAAAGGTGATTTTTTCTATTGCTTCATGACATCGTCACAAGTCTGCGATGACAAAGGACGCTCTCCGACTACCGCAAGCTTGCCTGCTTCAAGCGAATCCAAGAAAAGCAAGTCAAAATCATCAACATATTGGTCTCGCAAGCATGTTTCTAATTACTACATGGAAATACTACTAAACCTCATCAAGGGTATGTGAATCAAAGGATCCAAGTTATACCATATATACCAGCACTGGACTAGACGATGAGTAATAAGTTAATAAGTTATGTATGGCCTGATGGAATATGAATATATAGTTATGCTTTTCTTAGTTCGGTGTATACGTAGTACGCTTTGACAATTAATATCCATTTTCTTTGTTTTTTCTGTTTTCTATTTGAGTTGATCCTGTGCTTATTTAAGGAAGTGCATCAACTGCTCGAGCTATCTTTTGTAGAAAATGTAACTTGTACTCCGTTAATTGTGGCTCGAGCCCTCTTTACAAAAAGTGTATTGTGGATTACTTCATCGTTTTTAAATTAGACTAATACTGTAACCATTATAAATCTTTTAAACTAGACGTATACTTTAACCATTATAATCTTCGTGATCCTGATCTTGTTTAGTTTGTTTTTCTTATCTCTTGCCTATTGTTATTTATTACTCGTTCTACACATTCTTGCAAGTATTGATTGACGCTTTCACACATCCTAACTAGTGACATAAAATTTTGACAGATTCCATTGTTGCGAGTGAAGAAAACAAAAAAAAAAAACTTTTTTCTTTTTATAAGATATAACTGAGGAAAGTTTTAGGGAGATCACATTTTTTTGAATCATTTAAGTGTATCATTTAATGTAGGCAAGTGATTAATGAACTTATTCATAAAAAAATGCTAATGAAACCACATATTTTTACCATATTGGTGTACTATTTGATGTGACAGGTGATGTGCCCATGCATTGTCAATTATTGAGTTCATCTGATTAGATTTTGGTTATATGCATCATGTACCGCCACAGAATGTGTGGTTGTTTCCCTCTTTTTGGGTTTGGATGCATGAGTAGAGGTGATAAATCAATCCATTGATTGTTAATCGGTACCCTTAAGACCCATTTAATTTAATATCATCATAATATAGAAGTAAAATTGGTAGTGCTGATTATGTTGTAAGGTGAAATCAAACTGAATGGGTCTTAATCCGTACCCATTAACAACTTAATGGGTTGATTTGCCACATCTGTGCGTGAGCATGTCACCATGTGACCTAGACTAACCAACGTAGAAAGAATGTGAAAGTGATTGTGTTTGCATGTTAAATTTGACTTCTAATCAAACGATTGAACGACTGAGTAAGGAACCTCTTCTCGACCTAGTTTTTTTCTCTACCTTGAAGGCAAGGCTTTAATAAACAACTAAATGATGTGAAATGGTGATGGTGAAGATCTAGCAAGAACGTAAATAAAATTGAAGATAAACGAGATTAAATTTAATTTAGTTTTGAAAAAAAAAATTAAATTAAAGACGAGTGTGAAATAAAGGTTCCTTGAAACCAAATGGAATTTAAAAGACAAAGACAAAAAGTAAAGAATTGAAAGACAAAAATGTTACCTAAACAACATAAATGAATTTTTTTTTTTTAAATCTAGACTATGAGCGACATTATGCTACTCCTCGGATATGAATGGAAGAGAATTTGGAATTACAATTTATGTGTGTGACCGGATATCTCTTTCTCTTGTTCGAAATTTGTATTCACAGGGCTAGAATACGTCCCAACTGTTGGTTTTCAGGCATATATTTGGGATAAATTTAATTCGAATAATTAAATATGCAGCGGAAAAACAATGAATAACAAAAAATATGTTATCCCAACTAGTTGTAATTGATAAAGTAACAAAGAAAGAAGGCAAATGGATTACTTACATGAATCTTTACCCACATGTGCACCGCTTGTAGGATCGTCTTGTGATTGTGTTCTTCTTCTTCATGATTGATCACAAGAAGATCTCCAAGTGTTGAGCCTCTAGGAATATCCACAGTGATACACCAACGACAAATGATAGAGTAAGAGATTCGATGTGATAGCATGATCACTCACTTGGATCAATGGAATGGGTGACACACTAGGGTGTTTTTCGGCTAGGGTTTTCTCTCTTTTCTCTTAGAGACAAAACTGATTTCATTCACAATTGCATTAAAGGTGATAGGATTAAAAGCACACCACAAAGTAGCATACAAATGTCCTATTGATTTTCCTTATTAACACTAAGATTTGTCAATTGTAGCATATGAAAATAAGGGTCTTTTCCGCAAAAGATTGTTTTATCTAATTACTTAAAATGTCACAAAAACTGGGCTGCTGTCCCTACTAACCAGCCACCGTAAAATAATTATTAGACCGACTTACACTTATGTAAAGTCTATGAAATTTTATATGAAGACACTAGACACACAGAGCTACACTCACACAAATTTTTGGGATTTTTGGAGTTTATTTGCTATTTAAATTAAATTGAACAAAAACATACCAGAAACAGATTTTAAATAATTCACAAATTAAGAAAAACGAGTTAGGGGAAGTGCTATCCACCACCAAATAATCATGCAAATATGTTATGTTTCATTCAAATTCCTTTTATTTCTGGATGAAGATGCTCAAGTTGGCTCAATATTAGAACTCAACCTATTACTCTTTCTTATGTAGTATGTTAAGAGAATGACGTTTTCAACTTAACTTAGTCCCTAACATGCAATCTAGAATGGCGTGTTCATAGATTTAACAAGTAGAAATCATTAAGAACGAAAAGAGTTTGAGTCATCACAAGGCATCGTAAGTACTAACTTTGTCTTACTTATCCTAGAAATTGGTTCACATGTTAATTGCAATTAACAAGTACTACTCTAGAACATATGTAGGTCCTCATTCAGCAGGCACACACATATTCATAGCATTAGAATCCTAGATATGCTTACTAAGTATGCATCTGTAGAAAACACATAAAGAATTCATCAATGAGACAAGTAGTGAACCAATTTTCATCCATTCATAAAAGTAATTCAAACGAAATGTCATAACAAACTTGCAATCATATTCGGGGCTTCAAAACAGCCCCTAACTACTAAAAATTTAGTTACACAATCCTTAAGTTTTTAAAAAAAAGATAGACATGAGTTTGAGAAAATAGAACCGAAAGAAATCGACTGAGGCTTCCTCTTTCCTTCCTTCCCCATCGCTACTTTTAAACCAATTCTTGCTGCATCATTTTCTTCTCCTTAACTCACCCACTAATAGCCATTTAATGATGACAATAAGTGAGAGGAAATGGTAAACCAATTGTAACTCATTGGGTAGCCTTTATGCCAATTACTCCCTCTTAATCCTCATCTTTAATTCCATTTCCTCTGATATTTGAATAGGTGTCAGCTGGCTTGTTCTTGGCTGCATCAGTTTTGGCTGCTAGTTTGATTGGATTTATTGCTTTCAATGTTTTCTTGTCAGTTACAAACTGCTCAGCCTCTTAGGAACCTTTTAGTGTTAAAACGGCCATAACTTCTTCCAGAAAAATGATATTAGCAATCCGTGAAATGTCCAGAAATAGACATCCATAGCTTTCCAAGCATATAAGGCTCATTCTCTAATTTATTTTGAGCTGTTCGCAACTTGCTTCCAAAGTCAGCTGATCTACACATGCAGTTTTGACAAATTTGTTACTTAAAATGCCACTTGTGCTATTTTTCTTTTCTTTGCTTGACAAATCCCACAAAACAAAAAAAACAAAGTAAATAGCTCAAAAATATAAGGAGCTAACTAACAAAAGACAAGTGAATTTGATGTAAAATATATATAAATATAAGCTTGTCAAAAGGCATATGAGAAAACACTAGGGTATTTATAATACCCCTTGCCGAACCCACCCCCCCCTATAAGTTTGATGCCATGAGCTTTGTCCCATGCGTCTAGCCCAATAACTTGCCCACTTTGGACTTGTGACTTGGACTCCTTTAAATTAAATAAAGCTCAATGCTTATTTTAATTAAAACATGTCCAACTAATCCAAATAATTAATCCAATATAAGTAATAGCTAATTATATCTTATCATCTTCCACGTAACGTTGTCAGTATTATCATAGGTGTGTGACCTCTTAGGTTCTAACTAAGGCCGATATTGAAATTAATTAATAAACTACTATACTTTCACAAGCCATGAGTGACACCTAGCAATATATCATGGATATCTAGATTAGATAGAAGTATTCGTGAATTAATCATGATACTCTTTAGGGTTTAGGGTTAAAATGTAATTTAGTTCTTCTATCATCCGTACCACTATATGATATGGAATAATGCTAAATCACATATAGGTATCTATGATCACAACAATGCATCTCATCATGTGAAGCAGTTCTTACAAACATAGCTTGATCAACAAGTATTTCGGCTAAAGAATTCTGAGATGGATCTTCTAGTGGCTTCGAGGAATATCTCCTTCTATTGAACAATTACTAAAAGGTGATAGATTCCTTATTGTACTTTCATATATCTTTATGTTCATATACATGAACTCAAGTAATACACAATCTAGCCCTACGAGGTAGTGAGGGCTTTGAGGTGAAGTTGAAATTCATATATATATATATAAGCACAAGTTATCCAATGATGCCCCATGTCTAAGAACTATTTACATACTACAACTCAAAGCTTTGTAATGTTTGACACGTTATAAGCATCCATACATTTAAAGTGTTCAGTGAACTTGTTCAATAGGCAAGCACTTGTATATCCATCATGTCTCCAAGACACGTAGCACGAGATCATGCTATACACCGGCCTTTCTGGATAGTCAATGTTCAGTTAACTTTCCAAATGGCTAGGAACTTAGTTTAAGGACAAAGTGACTACGGATGCAAGTCTCCCTCTCCTAACCTCATTTAGGACATTGCTTCCAAATTTTAAATTCCACATACTCATTCATGATATATTTCCTCTATAATCTAAAGTCAAACTCACGAATGAATAAAACTTACCTTTTTATAAATTAATTAAAATAAAATTATTACATAATATCCAATATTACATAATTGGATTTTAGGGCACAATTTCAACACGAACATGGCCAGCCATTGATTGGCACATGAGTACGTAAATCAACAAAAATCTTTTGGCACATGAGTACGTAAATCAACAAAAATCTTTCTCAATTGGTGATAGTAGACGTTTGGCCAGTCTTGATTGTATCCATCATCTTAATTATGACAAAAAGTGTTTTGAACCATTTAAATTGTGGTGTGATTTAATACGATTAGTATGATATATAAAATATTGAAAGGTTTTGTACGGGTTAAGATTATATTCTTAAACTAATTAAACATGGATGTACATATAAAGCAAGATTATAAATATGCATGCACAAAGTAATAGCAGAAACAACAAAACTAGTCGTAAGTACAAACCCCTTTCGAGATCATTGACCTAAGTGGTTGATCTATTATTTGCTTTCAAGATTCAATAACAAAATTCAAAACTCATTCACCTAAGGCAAAACTAGCCGTAGGGTTTCTTTGTCCTTTTGGTCCTTCTCTCAACTTAAGTTACCAAAGGACTTAATATGGTCCAAGTGAGCTCCATTGGGTCCCTATCAATCCAACATTATTTCGACGCTCAAATTAGGCATTAAACGTCTATGATAATTAATTATTTCATCATTTCCTTCTTACCAAAACTTTTTTATTCATCTCACACAAAGACTATATATATGGTGTGCGATCATTAAGTTTTTATCGACGAGGCCGTGAGACAAATACAAACTCTTTGGTCGTTTTGAAGGATTGAAAACAACCTTTCAATCTAGCTTATTGTGAAGAGCTCATTATTGACTTTACGTGACTTCACTAATTATGAGTGACACCTAGCCATATATCATTGCCCCCAACGCAATATAAAATGTATAAGGAAAACCTATTCAATTGCAAGTTACAATGAAGTTTGATCCATCTCTACACAATACCCCCAATCACATTGTCGGGGTATAGATAGTCTATGTCTAACCCAATGTGATCCCTTTTCTACATACATGATACTTATTGTTAAGCTATCAAGAATTTATTCTCGATCACATTTAGTACTTTGGCCCAGTATTCTTTGATTATGTCTTAGAGTATTCAACTTTCATTTAAACAAAGCTAGAGATCCTCTATTGTACATTCACCTAACACTATAGATAAGGAGATGACCCATATGTAACACCTTGATAGCCTTTGGGCATGACACGTGTACAAAGTCTCCTTGATAGCCTTAGGCGAAATCTATACCGGACCACTAGCTACTGGATACTAGTGTCCCAACAACTCGTGCGTCGTGCCTCGTGCATCGTGCTATCATTTTAAGAGAAGGTCAAATCCACAAGGCCGGTCACTTTCTCTTCCCATGTTAATTGCTTTCCTCGTAAATCTAATACCACTTGTAGCTACATCCAAAGACATGAAATATCCATGCGAGAACCACACATTCATGCACCAAACCCTATTAATTGCGCATCTTTGGAAGTACTTGGGGTCTCATCTATTGCGGAATACTTCAATTCCTTATAAGAACATGAGGTTTGGTAAACTTTTCAATGTGAAATTTTATTTTTACATCTCCGCATGCCTCTTCATATGTAACAAGTTTGTACATTTAAATATGTGAACAACTCCATTGAGTAAGAAACTCTACCCAAGATGGCTCAAGTCCCTTGTTATATTGGCATTCAGCTACAAAATTAGTCTTGTAAATGGCATTTGAGCTGCGGCAATTAGGAAACCACGGATGTGGAACTTCACACCATGCCTCCTGCTCAAGTGTGCAACTTCGTGGCAATTCGGAACTATATATGAGACTAAGTCATGGATAAAAACTTGTTTGTACTTCTTGTTCATATTTGGTTGATTGGATTTCCAGGGAATGGCAGTTGAGGATCCTACAGCCTACAGCTGAGCATGGCTTGAAGATAACAATTGAAGACTACCCATTTGCAAATTATGGTCACATTCTGTGGGATGCCATTAAGGAGTGGGTGAGTGATTATGTGAGCCACTACTATCCAGACCCAAATCTTATTGAATCTGATACGGAGCTTCAAGGTTGGTGGACAGAAGTAGAACCAAAGGTCATGCAGACAGAAAAGATGAACCATGGTGGCCTTTTTTGAAAACCCCGGAAAATCTAATTCACATTTTGACTACTATCATTTGGGTAACCGCTGGTCATCATGCAGCAGTGAACTTTGGTCAGTACATGTATGCTGGATATCTCCCTAACCGCTAACAAATATGATATCCATTGTATCTTTATTTGGACCGCTAGATTAAAGTTTGTAATAAATTGGAAAGGAATTTGATTATTCGATCATAAAGATGGTACAAAAATGTGATCTACTTATAATTACTCTTATTTCGTTGGATATTGGTTATGTGTATCATTTGCCACATCATATGATACATTAATGTGATCCAAAAATGTGTTATCGCTAATATTTTTTTAAGTAGAACGATGGTGTCATTGTGTTAAATAATTAGTTGTTAGGGAGGGGGAGAATTGATGGATTAAATCCACAGTAGAGTACATAATCATGATTGATTTCTACCACTGCAGAAAACACAGTCACCTGCCTAACATTACTTGAACATTAAAAAGAACTAAAGCTAAGTAATGATACCTCTATTTTTATGGAAGAAAGAAATCTCGTTTCTTTAGCACTCAAACAAGCTCTTAACTGGCAGACGGTTGAAACCTCAACGTGTCATCATTGAAGGAGATTCAAAGATTCTGCTACTTGCAATTAAAGAAGATTCAGATTCATTGGAAAGTTCCTTCAAATTTTAAGAATTTTTGGTACATGCTTCAGCAAATTCTACTAAATATCTTTAAGACATTTATTTTGGTCTAGGAATTTTTACCATTTTGCTATATATTCTCATGCTCGATTGATATGTATAGTTATATGAGCTTCCGTAGTGAATTCTAAAGAGTAATGCTAGATATACTAAATTTTTTAAATTAAATTTACAAACCAAATGATGTGGTTGTAGATAATTAGATTATTAATTAAATATCAATTAACGTGTTTATTTCTTATTAATGACACATCATTTAATTTAAATTTTTTTATTTATCTAGTATTATCCGAATGCTAAAATTGTCCTCATCACCGTATACAGCTTAAACGTAGAGATAGATAGCTTTCAAATTTCAATGGGTCGTAAGGAGAGGCCCCACTAAACAAGGACTAAAGGGAAGGTGTTTATCATTTTAAGCCAATTGGAAAAGTCATCCCTTACTTCTCTCCCTTATGCCAACGCATTTATGGAATCCCATGAATTTCACAGAGAAGGACAAATAATTACCGGACCA